>NC_054388.1:24612515-24857515 GCF_017654675.1 Xenopus laevis | reverse complement strand
TGTACAGAACCTTAGGTTCCATGCAGGATGCTGTCACTTTGCAGAGTGATTTGACTAAATTGGAAAATGGGCAGCAAACTGGAAAATGAGGTTCATTGTTGATAAATGCAAGGTTATGCACTTTGGCAAAAATAATATAAAAGCAAGTTATACACTAAATGGCAGTGTGTTGGGAGTTTCCATAATCTAGGGGTTTCTGCAGATAAATTGTCTAATTCCGGGCAGTGTCATTCTGTGGCTGCTAAAGAAAATAAAGTAATGTCTTGCATAAAAAGGACATAAAAGCAAGGGATGAAAACATAATTTTGCTTCTTTATAGGTCCCTGGGAAGGCCACATCTGGAATATGCTATGCGGTTTTTGGCTTCACTTCTTATAAAGGGGTTGTTCACCTTCCAAACACTTTTTTCAGTTCAGTTGTTTTTAGATTTTTCACCATATACAAAGACTTGTTTAAACTACTTTCCTCTTTTATTTTTTACCATCTCCCCAAAATTTAAGTTTAAAGTTTAATGTTTTTGTTCCTGTTGTCTGTCTGGCAGCTGAACTGTTACCATTTGCTACATTTAGTCGATACATTTGACCCCCCCCCACCCAGAGCTGCTTTAGAAAGTGAAAAATGAAACTTTACACTTCAATATTAGAAAAATGGTCACAAAGTGATTGGAAAAAGTATTTATTTCTGGTGAACTATCTGAAAACAACTGAACTGAAAAAAAAAGTGTTTGAAGGTGAACAACCCCTAATTAAAATGGATATAAATGAGCTATAGAGAGAGCAGAGACATGCAGCTACACTGGCAACAGAGATGGGCTCATATTATGAGGGCAGACTGTCAAGCCTTGCGAAAGGGACATTATTACAATTTACAAGTACATTAGAGGACATTATAGACAATTAGCAGGGGATCTTTTTACCCATAAAGATGATAACCGCACCAGAGGCCACCCCTTCACACTAAAGGAAAAGAACCTTCTTTTGAAGCAGTGTAGGTGGTTCTTCACAGTGAGGTTGTGGCAGGGCCGGAACTAGGGGTAGGCAGAAGAGGCATGTGCCTAGGGCGCAATGAAATGGGGGCGCCAAGCACGTACCTCTTCCTTCAGCCTACCCCTGGTCCGGACCCTTTCTCTTCCATCGGCACTGGTTCCCCCCTCCACAAATTTAAATATTGACAGATGCGCATTTTGGGAAGCATGCGCACTCCATGATGTGTATCCTCCATGACGCGCACACTCTGTGACGCGCGCAATCCCAGACGCGTGCGTGCATGCATGCGCACTCGGGAGCTGTGCCGGCAAGGGGGTGAATCGGCCAGCCGGGTTGCCTTGGGCGCCCAGGTTGCTTGGCCCGGGCCTGGGTTGTGGATGCAATGCCAGATGTTGCTGTGATGGCTGATTCTGTTTATGCTTTTAAATTAAAATTATTGTATGCTGCAGCACTTATCTGCTGTGTATCCTGTGCCTTTTGTCCTTTCTAAGCTTTGAATGGCTGCCCCCATGGCTACACAGCAGCTTGTTATATATAAACTATAGTTGTGTTGTTACTGTTCCTCTAAGTGTGGCTTGGATGATTTTTTGGATAAACAGAAGGCTAGTGATATATAGTGATCTATAGTTAGTATATATATGGGTATATTTAGATATACAGTGCAGCGCAATATGTTGGCGTTCTATAAATACATGTTAATATGAAGTGTATAGAAAGGTCAGTGTGAGTGCGTATTGATGCTGGGTTTTATTTGGAGGGGTTGAACTTGATGGAGTTTAGTCTTTTTCCAACCCGATTTAACTATGTAACAGTCTAAACTTTAAACAGCCCCAGTGAAAAGAGACATATTTGTAATTCATCTTTATTATTTTAAATAGTTAATTTTGAAGCTACAGACCATATAAGCGGTGGATCACTGCTGCTAGAAGTCTTTCTCCTCTGCTATCTGCTGCATCTCTGGAAGGGATTGCGGACACAGATTTCCATTCTGCCCATACAGGAAGCGGACACTGAACTGGTTACTGCACATGCCTCCCTCTCCTGCTTCATTTGCATTTCACTAATCCTATAGGCTGAATTTTGGCAGCCAATCTCATCAAATATATGCAAATAAAACAGGAGAACAAAGGCATACACAGAGCCAGTTGAGTGTTTTTTTTTTTAATTTGGCTGCATGCCATGTCATGGGCTGTGAAATCCCCTACAGAGAGTGTTAAGGGTATAGAAGAGATGTTTAGCAAACAAACAGTTTTCTAAATCACCCTCCTGTTTCATGCTTTTCATTCAGATATTTATTATGTTAGGGTTACATAAGAAATAGTTATTTGTTAAATATAGCAATATACAATTTCCCATCAATCAATATCTAAATAATTGTTTCTATGGAACAGAATGCTAACAATGCTTTTATGGATGTAGATCCTAATGGGACATCACTAAACGTAGACCTCACATAAGAAATGTATGGGCACTCCTGCTATAAGGTGTGCACTCATGCACACACATTTTCAGGCCAACATACAAGTAAATTGAAGACAAAATTTTAGATTAATTCTGACCTAAACACAGTTTTTAAAAACTGCGCACTAAATATTTTTTCACACATAGCCGAGAAGGAATTAGAGGGAACATTGGCAGGGCTGATCCATGGCTTATCAGGTTTGTAGCTTCAAAACAAAACATTTAAAATAATAAAGATCATTTACAATTTTTTTTCTCACAGAAGCTATTCAAATGTAGTCTGAGGTGAAAATCTCCTTTAAGTGGCAGCATAGGGCAGGCAGAGTATGGCACACACATTTATATAATGAATTCAACCACCCAATCTGCACAAGCTTAGCATTTCACTTCCAAAGTTAACTTACCTTTGTGTCTTCACATTCACTCTCTAGTGTAGGAGATGTTGATTTCAAAATGTTGGTTTGACTTAAGCTCTCCGATGTACTAGCTGTAGGCATCACATTCTTGGTTGAGTGGGGGCTCAAGGGTGTTGCATGGCTTTCTTCTGCTGCAGAACATGTCACAGATTTGGCAGTTTTTACATTCAGCTTCCTATTCTTACTAGGAACAATCTTCTGCTGAGTTTGGAGAGGCTTCTTGTCATTGCTAATATTATTATGCACATAAAACGGAATACTGAGGGAACTTGAATTTGGCTTGGTGCAGATGCCATCGCTCAAGGTTCGTAAAGGATTTGCGCTGCTGTGGCCTTTGGTAATAAAAGGTGACAATTTTCTCAGAACTGGGATTCCTGATTCTTCCTGGGATGAAAGGTTTTTTCCTTTCTGCCCCTTGTAGACAAAATTTTACAATAAAAATCATAACAGAAACAATATTTCTGTAAGATCAGATAACTTGACTAAAAACCATTGTGACTGAAAGGACAGAATATTGTATCTGACGTAATACCCTTAGCATTAAATAGCAAATACTGCTCTCTTGCTTGAGTACAATAATTATGAAATATCTTCAGAACCCTTTGGTGATTTTCACATATTGAATCACAATCCCTAAACACCAAATTTGGTCCATTATCCAGTGTATCATCGGTTATCAAAACAAATATGCTTGCATTAAAGATATCCTGTATCATGGCTTTCTGTTTTTGATTGTGGGCTGCTAGCTCAATCCAGTGGCCAGAATGTATAATTAAACCATGTAAGATTGTACACTGAAATGTTTACAGGTGTTTAAATGTCTAAACCCTAAAAAAACAAATGTGGTTAAAAATGCCATATTTTATATAATCCAGTTATTGTACCAGTTTAAAGTTTCAGCATCTCTATAGCAGCAATGATCAACTTCAAACTTGTCACAGGGGGTCACCATCTTGGAAAGTGTCTGCGACAGGGTCGCCATCTTGGAAAGTGTCTGCGACACTCATGCTCCGTGTGCCCTGAGCAGCTTCCCTAAGATAAGCTTACGAGTTGTTGCAAATTTACAATCATAAAATAAATTGGGTTCGCTAATGCTACAAAGCTGATAATTAAATTATGATGCTAAATGTTTTCTGAGCTGACATGTAGTAATTATCTGTATTAAGTAATTATCAGCCTTATTTTGTGACATTTCGATTCTGTATATACAGTATATTGTGAGTTGGTCCCTAAGCTCAGTAACTGACAACAGCTCAGAGCATTTACAATGAATCAGCAGAAAAGAGGATGGGGAGCTATGGGGGAATCTTTGGAGGCACAGATAAAGGGCTGTGGTTGACTTGGGCTGATACAGAAACAAATAACAAAACACTTTGCAGTTTTGGGATTTCAAAATCCCAAAAATATACTTAAAGGAAAAATATACCCCCGAACAATGTAGGTCTCTATAAAAATATATTACAAAAAACTCATATGTAAAACCTTGCTTCATGTAAATAAACCATTTTCAGAATAATATACTTTTTTTAGCAGTATGTGCCATTGGGTAATCATAAATAGAAAATTGCCTTTTTAAAAAATAAGGGCTGCCCCCTGTGATCTTAGGGTTCACGGTGCATGCAAATGTTAGGTAAAATGAGGCAATTAACAGACATAATTCTGTCCTTTGCCTCCACACTTCTTCCTGTTACAGTTAGAGCTGCAGTATTTCTGGTCAAGTGATCTCTGAGGCATCACAGAGACCATCACAGAATGGTGGTTCAAGGCAAAAGATATTTAGTTAAATATATTATATAAATATATTGCAATATATGGACAAACAATCCCTGTTTTGTTTAAAGGGCAAGGCATTTTTTAGTAGCTGTATGCACAAAATGACAATGTCTTAATATATTGATAATTGCTTGGTTCAGTGCAGAGGACCTCTTGTATTTGTCAATATGTATTTTGTGGTCACAGCCTCATTGCACCCCCGCCTAATAGTTTTAAAAATTAGTGGTGAGCACAACTTTCCCTTGTTTGTTTACAATTTTAGCAGCTATCCAGTTTCAAAGGCAGGCTGAAATATGTATAGAAGAGAGAGAAAATAATTAAAAAAAGGAATAACAATAAACATGCAGCCTCACAGAGACTTTTTGCTGCCAGGGTCAATAGGGGTCAGTGACTCCTATGTTAAAGCTGTAAAGGGGCAGAAGAGGAAGGCACATCTTTAAAAGCTATACAAGATTAAGATCAAATGAAATGTTTTTAAATATAGGACATGTTATAACATAGTAAAAGTTCCAGTGCACTACCTCTACCTACCTTTTCCTCATACAGGGATGAGTGGTTCTTTGTTATGTTAGCTGAAGAAGGAATGGCATGAATACTATGTCTAACTTGCAGCTTACTTGTCAAATTGTCATGTTTCCTGTTTTCAGAAACCCTGAATAACAGAAAGAATTTAAAAGGGGATTAATACCTTTTGAATGAAATAAAACACTAAATAAAATAGGAAAATTACCTCCTTTTTCGACCAGTGGTTAATTCAGTGGGGCTTAAAGCGATAATGAAATCATAGGAACGTGTCAGTATCAAGTAGGTGCTGCACCTGCAATATTTCCCCTTAAAGCCGCCCCCAGCCCCGCGAACCTGCGTTAACCTGACCCTCCGACACTGCTAAAAGATCTTCTGTGCTGTTTCAGTGACGCTGGGCTGGGGACGGCACAATCCATCCATAGGCAACTTACGAATGAAAACAGGACTTCAGCCTATGGAAGGATCACTCCGCCCCCAGCCCAGCATCACTGAAGCAATGCGGAAGATCTGTTAGTAGTGTCAGCCAGTCTGCTGCGCCAAGGTTCGCAGGGTTGGGGGTGGCTTTGAGGGGAACTGTTCCAGATGCAACAACTACCCTGTACTTGATACTGACACATTTCTATGATTTCTATAGGAATGTGTGTCGGTATTGTTTTAAGTAAAAATGGAGAGTAAACATTATCCAAAATGCAAAAGCTAAATCTATGTATATTTCTGTTTATAATATTTCTCTCTTTCCAGCAGTGTTCCGTGGAGTGACTGCACGTTCACCAAATAAAGCTTGGGGAAGAGATTACCTACAAGCAACAGTCCTAGATTCCTTACAAGCAAAGTCTGTACAATGGCTATTGTAAACAACGGTCCAATATGCATGAAACATTTCCAAAGATTTAAAATTTATTTCCAAAGATAATTATATGTAAAAGTAGTATCTGTCTGTCCCATTTTATACTCTGCATTGCAGAAAATATTGAAACTTAGCATGATACTCATGATCACTATGCCTTAAAAAAATGTCAGCACATCCAAAAATTTAGATCTGAAAATGCAAAACCTGAGAAATTAAGAGGTACCATCAGAATCGTAGATTGTCTATAACTACTACCCCACGTTCCAGAAAAAAATCTATTTTTAAACATTAAGTGATTTTATTCATACACCATGGCACCATTCCAAACAAGTACAAAAAAAAAAAAAACACACTCAAGTTCCCCAGCATTGCATGCATTACCTTAAATAGAATAGAACATAGGCTTGCTGGTTTAAAACAACCTTGATATTACTGGCATGAACGAGGGAATCATTCATCTGGAACCACTGACCATTACTGGCCTGCAAACAGAAAATAAAATAAGGCAACTGATAAGACAGGTGAATTACACCTAAAAGAAAAGGAAAAATCACCGGGCAATGTCAAATAGTTAAACATCCCAAAGAAATTATGAACCCTTACCAAAGACCCCAGGCTGGTGCTCTTGTTAGCTGAAAATTTTTCCAGCCCAGGTACTACTGTAGGAGCACTACATCATCTTGTTACCTAGGGATCCCTTGTGGCCAATGTACACTGTGCAAATGCATAATAGCCACATTAAAAGATACATTTTGAAGGGGTTTTTTTTTCTTCTTCATTCTGCATGTGCACCTAGCTAGGTACCGGTATATTGATCCACTAAGAGGAAGGCAACATGGTGTTCCTAAAGTAGTATTCCATGCACCAAACAGTTTTAATTTAGATTTAGATTTAGTTTAGCAGTGATATTAAAACAGTGACACACCATCAGTTAATGAACTACAACGTAAACTAGGAACCTGCTGACGAAACAGTACTGGCAAGTTGGCTGCTTTTGGGTTTGCTAGAATAGATCGTTCACAAGCACACCCAGACCTCTGTTATTTCTGCCTGGTGTACAGGTGAGTAAGGGAGATGGCGCTCACACAGTAGAAATCATGAATTGCCTTTTGAATGCTGGTACCTGCTTTTCTTGGTTGCTTTTGGTTTTGCCCCTGGCTACACCACTATTGGCCGAATTGCTGGAGAGGGCAGTGAAATGCAGGACCTGTATAGTTACATAGTTAAATGGGGTTGAAAAATAAAGTCCAATTCAAGTTCAATTCTCCCAATAACAACCCAGCATCCAACACACCCCTCCATATCTTCACATAAATTACAATAGTCTTTGATATCATGTCTGTCCAAGAAATCATCCAAGCCGCTTATAAAAGCATTAAGAATCAGCCATCACAGCATCACCCGGCAGTACATTCCACAACCTCACTGTGAAGAACCACCTACGTTGCTTCAAATGAAAGTTCTTTTCTTCTAGTCCAGGGGTGTCCAAACTTTTGGCTCGCAGGGCCACATTGGAAAAAGAAAAATTGTCTGGGGCCACACATGATATACACAAACACGTTTGATTTGTAAAAGTAAAGGAAATACACAGAAAAGAAATACAATACCAGTTGGATAACCAGATGGAGCTATACACTGGAATATGGGACACCTGGATATTAAATAGACTTATTATTATATTATTATTACTAACTGGGCAATGGGCAGAGTCCCCCCTCCTCCTATATCCTTTGCGACATGACGTTTCCTCGGGAACCAAACTGGGCCGCATTCATATGCATCCTGGGCCGCATTTGGCCCTCGGGCCGCAGTTTGGACACCCCTGTTCTAGTCTGAAGGGGTGGTCTCTGATGCAGGGATTCTCTTTATAGGTAAAAAGGTCCCCTGCAATTTGTCTATAATGTCCTCTAATGTACTTCATGTCCCATCGCAAGTGCCCTTTTTCCCAGAGAAAACAACCCCAACCTTGACAGTCTACCCTAATAATTTAAGTCTTCCATCCCTCTAATCAGTTAAGTTACACGTCTCTGCACTCTCTCCAGCTCATTTATATCCCTCTTAGAGGAACAGTTAAGTGTGAAAATAAAAACTGTGTAAATAGATAGGCTATGCAAAATAAAAAATGTTTCTAATATAGTTAGGCAAAAATTTTATGTATAAAGGCTGGAGTGACTGGATGTGTAACATAATAGCCAGAACACTACTTCCTGCTTTTCAGCGTTATAACTGTGAGTTAGTCAGTGACTTGAAGGGTGTAAAAATATCTGGAACGGTCCAATTCCTATGACGGACGAATGGCTAGTGTCAGAGGGTTGATAGTTGTCACCCCCACCCTCTATGACGCCATAACGCTATATGGCCCAAGGCAGGATGGACTAATGGTCTACTGTGGACAATGGTCACTCATATAGCTTATACTAGGCCATACAAACAAAAGATCATCACTCTGTTACTTAAATTCCAGAGTGTTAGCATAACGCCAGTCTGTCTGTTGGGGCCCCTTACTGCTGAAGTGCTGCTCAAATTACTTGAAATACCACAATGGCCTTGGTTAGCCGATAGCTGATTGCGAGGCTGTGGACCGTTGGAGCTAGGCACAGTATGTTACAACATTCCTTTGATAACATGTAAGACTAAGTAAATCATTTAGACATTAATTGTACAAGGAGGAGACAGACTATGTATGGTATTTCCGTGAAACCCTTGTCACACTTATTGTAAAAGCCTTCTGAAAGCTATATAATGCCTGGACCAAGAGGTGTGTCTTTGGTAAGTCCTTGGCTGACATTCTGTGTGTTACTCCAACAGCTTACCCAGACAAAACTGTTATGTTGTATTATGTAAGAATAAATTGCCTGACTATTACTAAAGGTTATGTTGTATTATGTAAGAATAAATTGCCTGACTATTACTAAAGGTTTTCCTTTACTGAGTTTTGTCTTACACGAGGTCAAAATGGTACTACTAAAAATACCATCAAGGGGGCCACATAGTACATATCTGTTCAGTGAATTTGCAGTTAATACTCAGCATGCAGTTCAGATTCAAAAGCAACAGATATGACACATGTGGTCCCCCTCAAGTCTCTGATTGGTTACTGCCTGGTAACCAGGGTAACCAGTCAGAGTAAACCAAGAGAGCTGAAAAGCAGGAAGTAGTGTTCTGGCTATTATGTTACACATCCAGTCACTCCAGTCTTTATACATTACATTTTTGCCAAACTACATTAGAATTTTTTTTATTTTGCACAGCCTATTTGTGCAGTTTATATTTTCACAATGAACAATTCCTTTAAGGACTGGAGTCCAAAACTGCACTTCCTACCTCAAGTGAGGCCTTACCAGGGACCTATAAAGGCATAATTATGTTTTCATCCCTTGAGGTAATGCCCTTTTTTATGAAAGACAGAACTTTATTTGCTTTAGTGGCCACAGAATGACACTGCCCAGAATTAGACAGCGTGTAATCTACAAAAAAAACCCAGATCCTTCTCAGTTAAGGAAACTCGAACACACTGCCATTTAGTGTATAACATGCATTTATATATTTTTGCTAAAGTTCATAACCTTGCATTTATCAACACTGAACCTCATTTTCCAGTTTGCTGCCCAGTTTTCCAACTTAGTGAAATCACTCTGCAAAGTGGCAGCATCCTGCATGGAACCTATAGTTCTGTTCAATTTAGTATCATCTGCAAAAATAGAAACAGTTTTCAATGCCCACATCCAGGTTATTAATAAACAAGTTGAAAAGCAAAGACCTAGTAAAGAGCCCTGCAGTACTCCACTAACAACACAGGTCCTATCAGAAAATGTTCCATTTACAACCACTCTTTGTAGTTGATCTTTTAGCCAGTTCTCTATCCAGGTACAAATATGATGTTCAAGGCCAACATTCCTTAATTTAACCTAATTTAGCTAATTTGAATGCATGTATCTGCTTAATACTGATTACTGGTAACACTAAATTGGTTGGATTAGCTTGTTAAGCCTTGAACTGCATAGGCAGGTGTGTCCAAAGGTATTAATTGCAAGTTGTGTTTCTGTTTTACTCTCTTCTGAAGAGTGATTGCATGGGATACTCAAAGCAACTCTCAAAAGATCTAAAAACAAAGTTTGTTCAGTATCATGTTTTAAGGGAAGGCTACAAAAAAAAAAAAAAAACTCTCTCACAGGTTTAAACTGTCAGTTTCAATTGTAAGGAAAGTAATCAGGAAATGGAAGGCCACAGGCACAGTTGCTGTAAAACCCAGGTCTGGCAGGCCAAGAAAAATACACGAGTGGCATATGCGGAGGATTGTGAGAATGGTTACAGACAGCCCAAAGATTACCTCCAAAGACCTGCAAGAACATGTTGCTGCAGATGGTGTATCTGTACATCTACAATTCAGCGCAATTTGCACAAAGAACATCTGTATGGTAGGGTGATGAGAAAGCAGCCCTTTCTGCACTAATGCCAGAAACAGTCACTTGTATGCAAAAGCTCATTTAGACGAGCCACAGTCATTTTGGAACAAAGTGCTTTGGACTGATGAGACAAAAATTAAGTTATTTGGTCATAACAAAAAGAACACTGCATTCCAAGAAAAACATCTGCTACGTACTGTCAAATATGGTGGTGGTACCATCATGCTGTGGGGCGGTGTGGCTAGTTCAGGGACTGGAGCCCTTGTTAAAGTCGAGGGTCTGATGAATTCAACCAAATATCAACAAATTCTTCAGAATAATGTTCAAGCATGGTCACAAAGTTGAAGTTACGCAGGGGTTGGTATTCCAACAAGAAAATGACCATAAGCACACTTCAAAATATACAAAGGCATTTATGCAGAGGGAGAAGTACAATATTCTGGAATGGCTGTCACAGTCCCCCGACTTGAATATCATTGAAAAATCTATGGGATGATCATCACATTTAACTGAACTGGAGAGATTTTGTATGGAGAAGTCAGGGAATCTTGAGATTTTGTGGTATTTTATAGCGAATGAATCCAAGAGCTCTTGCTTCCTGCAGTATTCTGTCTTGGTCCCTGTAGGAGGATAAGCTATGATTGGCCAAGGAGGGGCTCTGTGAGCTCTCTCTATTAGGAAGCATTGCGAGAAGGGTTCCCTGTGTAGTTTTTATTATCCAGTTTTCCATAAATTGTTCCACGTCCTTGCCATGTTCAGGGAGACTATACCAATATTATTGTGCCTTAGATGATTTTCCAGGTCGTCTGACTTGGCTTGTAGTGCTGCAATTTTGCAGGCTCTATATTGCCTTTTGGTGTGCCAAGGTGGTTTTGCTGCTACTTCTGTTATGGAAATTCAGTTACCGGAGACCACTTGTGGTAAAATGATAATGTTTATTTGACACAAGCTCCATGGATTCTGAATTCACCAAGAGTCAGAATATTAAAGAAAGAAAGTTTTTAGAGAGGGTGATAGGAAAATACGTGGGTTGAACCTCAGTGCTACTAGTGCCTACATGCATGCGTGTGCCAGGTTGGATGCGATCTTCAGTCGAATCGGATACACAGCAGTCAGTTATTTGCACCTAGCACTCCCCAGCATGCACAGCAAACACACAGCTTTAGGTTTAACACCTACTAAATACTTAATTCACAAGCAACACTTAGATCACATGCAACACTCACTTAGCAACTCCCACATTCTCTGTGAAGTCAGATTTATTGAGGTATCAAACCCTCTTTCCACTAATTTTTCCATTATTTATTGACACTCATAAGCAATGCTAATTATTTTCCGTTGCAGAATTGACTCTTTTGCAGACCACTGGTACATGACTTAACAGAACCAATGAAATTTATGATTATTAATCTGCATTAAAGGTTACATATAGGTCACGTTGATCGTTTTTTGCTGATAGTTCTACTTTCGTAAGTAGTTTTATTTACTTGAAGTTCCTAAACCTGACTGTTTTGCCAACCTGACTGTCCCATCTAAGTCTGTCTGTTAGAGTTTCTAAAGCTAACCGACTACTGCTGCACAAATATGGCAGCCCCTCACAGAGGAACATGGGGGGTAAGAAAGGTAATGTAAAAGCATCACGCAAATACATTTATGGAAATATTATAAATAGCATTCAAAGATAATGTTATGATGGATATAAAAAAAGGTTATTTTCTGGTGTCAGTATCGCGTTAATGGGGGCACAATGTTGTGGGTGAAATCTGCCTGTACAGAATCAGCCATTACACTTGCAAAGTCAATGTAAGTTAGATTGATCAGATGTCACCTCTTAAAGGTATTGTTTAGTGTAAAGATAAAAACTAGGTAAATAGAAAATAGGCGGTGCAAAATAAAAAAATGTTTCTAAAATAGTTAGCCAAAAATGTAATGTATAAAGGCTGGAGTGATTGGATGTGTAACATAATAGCCAGAACACTACTTCCTGTTTTTCAGCTCTCTTGGTTTCTACTGATTAGTTACCAGGCAGTAACCAATCAGTGACTTGAGTTAGAGCAGGAAGTAGTGTTCTGTTCGACATCCAGTCACTCCAGCCTTTATACATTACATTTTTGGCTAACTAACTATATAAGAAACATTTTTTTTATTTTGCACAGCCTATTTAACCGGTTTTTATTTTTACACTGAACTGTTCCTTTAATGCTGGGTGTTGTGTGTATGAACAGGCCCTCTGTTTTGCATATTCCAATTTTATTCAAATCAGTGTATGGTTAGGGTAGTTTGGACTCTAGCAACCTGGTTGCTGAAACTGTAAACTTGATAGCTGCTGAAAAAATAAATATTGTAAAAATCACAAATAATAAAAAATGAAAACCAACTGCAGATTTTTTCAGAAAATCACTTTCTACACCATACTAAAAGTTAGCTTGAAGATTAATAACCACTCTAATAACCCCTTAGCAGAAACAACCTCCATCAGGTATTTTCTAACATTTTTCATGGAGGGGTGGGACTTAGTTGTGCGATGTTTGAGGGTTTTGCATGCATAGCCCATTTAAACACCTAATATCAACTTGATGGGAGTTAGATCCAGGCTTTTACAATGCCATTCCAAAACCCTGCATTTCAATCTTTTCCTTTTCAATCATTTCTTGGTGAATTTACTGGCATATTTAAGGTTGCACTGTACACTTTCAGTTGAGCTTCAATCGTCTAACCAAATAGTGGATTCTATAAAGAGCTTCCCAGGCCCTGATGCAGAAAAGCTGCTCCAAACTAAACCATCTTAACCACCTTGCCTTCCAGGTGGTAGCATGTTCTTCTGATTAAATGCGGTCTTTGGTTTTCTATAAACAGCAGGGGAATCCTCCTGATGCAGTAACATTCCCACTTTTATTTTACCCAATACTCCCCCAATCATATGCACTCACAATATTAAAATAAGATACAGCATTAAGAATCGTATCTGCCAGTGAACCCCGTCCACCTCTAAACCTCCTCCATGTGATCACTGCAACAATCAGTTCTTTTGATTACACCACTGCAGTTTGTGCTGCAAGGTGTTGCACGATTCACAGGCATCGCCCGCTTTTGCAAAGATCGATTTACTTTACTGTCACTTCCTTCTTATCCTCTATACTATTAACCACTTGATCTCCAACACAATACATATTACTCAATTCATTACTTAATTCATTACATTATCACATAAAAAAAAAAAACCTTACATATTACAAAACAAATATAATAAATGACCATCAATAATTTCCCTATGGGACCAATGCATGCTGCCTCTCCATTCTTCCATTTCCTTCACACAGTCCCTCTCCAGTCTTGCTCCCCATCCATACCAGCCACCCACCATCTCATGTTTCACTCTCGGGCTACTCCTGTCAGCTCTGTCCTGCTTCCATCCTCCATAGTCCCCCTCTTGCACGGTCCCACTACGGTCCTGCTTTCCCCTACCCCTTCCACCCACAGTCTCAAGTTTAGCACCCCCTCCCACTTTCAACCCCAAGTCTCGATCTCTGTCCTTCTCTTTCTTTCCCCCTCCTCCAATCGCCTTAACCTGCAACGGATGATGTCAACCATGGCAAGCAAGAAGGCTAGGGTCACAATAAAGCAAGAAATTCAAATAAAGGTACTTGTCCCAAAAAATGAACTAAAGGGAAACATAAGGAGAAAAATGAAATCAGTTGGGGGGGGGGGGGCAAAAGCATAACATTCTAATAAGTGTCATTTAGTAGTAGTATGTAAACAAAACCATTCTTTACATTGTAAGGCACACAGTAACTATAGATTATAATGCATAATGTACCCCTACTTAAATTTATTAAGATATTAGTAGTTACCTCAGAGTTATGTGTCCTGTATAAAACGGTCAAATAACTCCTAGGTGACATAATATCTTTATAAATTACATTAAGGGGGTACATTATCCACTATATAAAAGCCTAAAATTCATAAAAGCCATGATGCTATTTCTGTTACAATAACACAAATTCACCATTGGTAAATTAGGTTATAAACCTTGGTTTCCTTTCTCCTATTTTTCTTTTCTTTATACTTCAACATTGCTCCTCTTGGTATTTTCTTTATCCTTTCAAACGCCATATCTAACTCATCTTTTGGATGTCCTTTTTCCACTAATTCTGTATTACTATTTCAGCTTCCTCCACAAAATCTTCATCTTTCGTATAATTCCTTCGTACCCTCCTTCTCCATATGGTATATTTTGCAGGCACCTTTTTGTGAGATGGCTCATAAATATATTGTTTATATATATAACACTTGTTCTTCCCACTGTCCCATGAACAAATTTGTGAAGACGGGGGCAAAGGGAGATCACATTGCGGTCCCTACCCTCCGAGTATAGAATTGTGTTTGCAACTTCAAAAAATTATGACTTAAAATAAACCTTATAGCTCTTGTTATAAAATCAATTTAATAGTCAGACAATATTTTATCCTTTTCTAAAAAATATCACATTGCCTCCACTTCTTTCTTCTGTGGATTATTTGTATACAGGGCTGACATGTCACAAGTCATTCACCACCAGGCTTCCTGCAACTGTATTTTTTCTGTACATACTACACTATGTATGCATAGTGTCCTTCAAATACTAGGGCAATAAAACCACCAGAGTACATTATAGATAAATAGCAGAGGACCTTTTTACCCATAAAGTGGATCACCGTACCAGAGGCCACCTCTTTAGACTGGAAGTAAAGAACTTTCATTTGAAGCAACGTAGGGGGTTCTTCACAGTCAGGACAGTGAGGTTGTGGAATGCACTGCCGGGTGATGTTACATAAATTGGGTTGAAAAAAGACAAAGTCCATCAAGTTCAACCCATCCAAATGAAAACCCAGCATCCATACATACACCCATCCCTACTTTTAATTAAATTCTATATACCCATACCTATACTAACTATAGAGCTTAGTATCAGAATAGCCTTGGATATTATGTCTGTCCAAAAAATCATCCAAGCCATTCTTAAAGGCATTTACTGAATCAGCCTTCACAACATCACCCCGCAGTGCATTCCACAACCTCACTGTCCTGACTGTGAAGAACCCCCTACGTTGCTTCAAATGAAAGTTCTTTTCTTCTAGTCTAAAGGGGTGGCCTCTGGTACGGTGATCCACTTTATGGGTAAAAGGTCCCCTGCCATTTGTCTATAATGTCCTCTAATGTACTTGTAAAGTGTAATCATGTCCCCTCGCAACCGCCTTTTTTCCAGAGAAAACAACCCCAACCTTGACAGTCTACCCTCATAATTTAAGTCTTCCGTCCTTCTAACCAATTTAGTTGCACGTCTCTGCACTCTCTCCAGCTCATTTATATCCCTCTTAAGGACTGGAGTCCAAAACTGAACTGCATACTCCAGATGAGGCCTTACCAGGGACCTATAAAGAGGCATAATTATGTTTTCATCCCTTGAGTTAATGCCCTTTTTTATGCAAGACAGAACTTTATTTGCTTTAGTAGCCACAGAATGACACTGCCCAGAATTAGACAACGTGTTATCTACAAAGACCCCTAGATCCTTCTCATTTAAGGAAACTCCCAGCACACTGCCATTTAGTGTATAACTTGCATTTATATTATTTTTGCCAAAGTGCATAACCTTGCATTTATCAACATTGAACCTCATTTTCCAGTTTGCTGCCCAGTTTTCCAGTTTAGACAAATCACTCTGCAAAGTGGCAGCATCCTGCATGGAACCTATAGTTCTGCACAATTTAGTATCATCTGCAAAAATAGAAACAGTACTTTCAATGCCCACCTCCAGGTCATTAACAAACAAGTTGAAAAGCAAGGGACCTAGTACAGAGCCCTGCGGTACTCCACTAACAACACTGGTCCAATTAGAAAATGTTCCATTTACCACCACTCTTTGTAGTCTATCTTTTAGCCAGTTCTCTATCCAGGTACAAATACTATGTTCCAGGCCAACATTCCTTAATTTAACCAGTAACCTTTTGTGTGGCACTGTATCAAATGCTTTAGCAAAGTCTAAGTTAATCACATCCACTGCCATCCCAGAATCGAGGTCTCTACTTACATTCTCATAAAAAGAAATTAAGTTAGTCTGGCAAGATCTATTACGCATAAAACCATGCTGGCACAAACTCATAGTATTATGATTTGCTATGAAGTCCAGTATCTTATCCTTTATTAACCCTTCGAAAAGCTTTCCTACCACTGACGTCAGACTAACTGGCCTATAATTCATCATGTTGTGATGGCTGATTCAGTTAATGCCTTTAAGAATGACTTGGATGATTTTTTGGACAGACATAATATCAAAGGCTATTGTGCTACTAAGCTCTATAGTTAGTATAGGTATGGGTATATAGAATTTAATTAAAAGTAGGGAGGGGTGTGTATATGGATGCTGGGTTTTCATTTGGAGGGGTTGAACTTGATGGACTTTGCCTTTTTTCAACCCAATTTAACTATGTAACTACTATGTAACTATGTTTGTAAGAGACGGTCTATGTGCTTAGATTAGGGAATCATTGCCCTAAGTGTTAACGATGGGACATCCAGGTGGGTTCTGTACACATTTATGGATTTTGGGTAGGTGGTATACAATTGGCATCCTGGGGTTCCATTTAATCAGATATTCCCATTCTTTCTTACTTATTTCTTTGTTTCTAGCTTGTTCCAAAAAATCCTTAAATTTAATTTGAATACATATTGTTTTGTAGGATCCCCTATTAGCTATTCATAAACCTCTTGATTCCCCCACTAATCTTTCTGCTTCTTCCATATATTTCACTCTGTCCATAATGCATAACACCCCACCCCCATCCCTGCCTGATAATTTTATTCTCCTCCTGTAAACTTTTAAGGGACTTCCTCTCGCTGACTAAGATATGCCCCCCCCCCCCTATTTTGCTCCAATTCAAACATATCCCTTTGGACCAACTCCTGAAAAAACCTTAATATATGCTCCTAATCAATAAAAAACTTGTTTATATTACCGGATGAAGCAAAGGCTAGACCATTTTTTTAACACTTTCACTTAACTCCCATTAAGTGAGGATCCCATTAAGAGGATAAATTGAAGATACCATCCCCGATTTCTTCCGGTCCTGATTTTTTCTTGCCATATTGTCCTTTCCTCTCTGCTCCTCTACATCCTCTTTATCTTTCATGTTGTTTGTTTTTCCTGTCTTCCAACTCTACTATTTCCTTCCACATCTCATTTGTCCTGACCACGGTTTCTTAAGCCAATGCTGTGTTCCTCCCCTCTCCTTCAGAGTATCCCCTAAAAAATACTGACAAATCCCTCCCTCTACTGTGGGGCTCCTGGGGGTCATTCCTATAACATATTTGGTCTCGCACCCGTTCTTCTATATCATCCCTTATCCGGACGTAACATTCCGTTTTCTTCATTTTGCTCTGTATTCTCCCTTCTTTATCCACATCCTTTCTCTTCCCCTTATCTTCTCTACTACCCCATTTGGGATGCGTTTACACTTTCGTTTTTACCTGCCTGTCCTCCCAAGTTCTACCGTGTTTCTTTTCATAATCTACTTTTTCTAAAAGTTTATAGATATTCCTTTCCAATTTTTCTTGATCCAGTGTTAAGTCATTTCCTTTACTTCATTCTCCACCTGCTCTTTTTCCGACATACCTTTTCTAATTTATACTATCTATACATCTATGTACTTATTTGAGCACAAATCCAAGACATTTTTCCATTCCATTTTAAATTAGTCAAATCATCAAAATCATATGCACATTCCTTTACCACACGTATTTAGATTTTTAATAATTCTCTAAGGATGCCAAATCATATCAGTCTTTAACTTCTCTTATTAGAATTCTTTCCAAGTTTCATAACAAATGTTGGATTCACTTTCACTCTAACCAGTAAATCCTGCAGCATGTCCCAATGTTGATCACATTCTTCTTTTAATTGTTTAAAAGCCCCTTCTTCCATTTCAGCTGCCATTAGATAAAGTAAAGGAGCAGAGGGTTCATTTTTAGAGCCTATACATATTAGCATCAAAGCAGTTTTAACCTTTTATTCCAACTATGCACAAGGAGAATATATTAAGGTTTTCCAGGAGTTGGTTTAAAGAGATATGTTGGAAATGGAGCAAAATAGAGAGGGGGGAACTTGAATGTCCCTTAAAAATTTACAGGAGAGAAATTAAATTATGAGGCAGGCAGATAAGGGGGGATATGCATTATGAACAGAGTGAAATATTTGAAAGAAGCAGACAGATTAGTGGGATCAAGGGGTGTATGAAAAGCTAAGAGTGGGCCCTACAAAACAATATATAATAGAAAGGATTTTTTGAAACAAGCTAGACATCTGGTTCTATATTTCAGAAACTAATGAAGTAATAGCGAGGAATAATAGGAAGGAAGTGGACTTTAATGGGTACCTACATGCCACTAGACTCACAAAAAAGATGATTGCAAAATATACTATACAGAGAACTAAGGAGGTACGAATGGATTGTAAAAAAGATGAAGATTTTGTGAAGGACGCTGAAATAGTAATACAGAAATTACAGGAGAAAGGACATTCAAAAGGTGAGTTAGATATGTCATTTGAAAGGATAAATAAAATACCAAGAGAAGCAATGCTGATGTCTCAAGAAAAGAAAGAAATGGGAGAAAGGAAACCAAGGTTTGTAAACCAATATAACAAGCATCCTAGAAGAATTGAAAGAGTGCTAAATAAACCTTGGTATGCATTAAAAGTTGACCCTGTAATAGGTGAAATGATAGGCAGTAAACCGGAGATGGTGAACAGAAGGGCAAAGACAATTAGAACAATGATTCCCAAGTGATGTAACACAAAGGAAGAATTGGAATCATTTTACAGAAAAATATTAAAGGGATGCATGCATACATGTGGTAAAAGCTTGCACCACATGTGAACACCTGGGTGGGAGAAAAGTAACCAAACAGGAATTTGAAGTAGCAGGATGTTTTAATTGTGATACTACATATGCAGTGTTTTCGATACAAATATGTGTGGGTTGCAGTACATTGGAAGGACAACTAGAAATGTAAAAACGAGGTTTTCCCAACATATAAAAAATATGAGGAAATGATTAGAACCCCTTACTTTATCTAAGCACTACAAGGATTGTCACGAGGGGAACTCTGAGGTACAGAACTGAGGATTATGGATATAGAAGTTAGGGATGCAGAATCCACTCTTTGGGATTCGGCCGAATTCAAATTTGCATATACAAATTAGGGGCAGGAAAGGAAAAAGAGGAAAAAATTATTTTGTGACAAAAAGTCCTGTGATTTTCCTACCCACCCCTAATTTACATATGCAAATTCAGATTCGGTTCGGCCAGGCACAATGATTTGGCCGAATCCTGGCCAAATCCCGAACTGTGATTGGATTAGTGGGTAAAGCATTCTACAGAATAAATATAGTTTTCACTATTGTGGATAATCCATTAGAAATAAACTTCCTTGGTCCTTCTCCTTTAAGAATAAATAGCCACATGCTGAAAATAAATTGTCATGGGGTGTACTTACTATTCACATGACCATATAAAATTAATCAAGAAGGAGTTTATGAAAGGCAAACATACCTTGACATAGCAGTAATAGTGTCCTGCATGGCAGCTGTAGCCAGAGTGTACTAAGACAGCATAAAGTGCATACATGACAGGATTTCCATTTCTCTGTGACATGTATGGGCGAAGGTTCAAGAATTCTGGGTAACCAACTTCCTAGAAACAATTAGTCAAATTAGAAAATTACAATCAGGTTAGACATATCAGTGGACATTGCAAATAGAATGTGAAAAAGCCATTACCTTGGTGATTTTACCTCCACTAGAATTAGCAAAACGCTTAAGAGACAAAGTAAGAACATTGGAATCCCTGTGCACACTGAACCTCTTACTTGCTGGAACCTTCTTCTTGCACCTAGGGGGATTTCAATTAAAGTTTCAAACATTTTTGAAAATAATTACATGACAAAGATTTTAGGCACAATATACCAAACAGTTAGATTTCAAATTTTCTTTAAAACAATTTTTTCGGGGTGTCATTGAAAAAAAAAAAATTGCATACATGTTGCATGATAAATGAAAATGTAATTCTAATCCACTTTCCAGTATACATGAATAAAGCAGATTCAAGGTCTATTTATAAATATAAAGGAAAGTAGTATGTGACTGTCCCTGTGAGCTTTACATTGATTTATAACAAACTAGGTTATTATTATAATTTAACAAACAGAGGGCCCTGCTCACAAGAGCTTACATCTTCACATAGTTACATAGTTAAATTAGGTTGAAAAAAGACAAAGTCCATCAAGTTCAACCCCTCCAAATGAAAATCCAGCATCCATACACACACCTCTCACTACTTTTACATAAATTCTATATACCCATACCTATACTAACTATAGAGCTTAGCATCACAATAGCCTTTGATATTATGTCTGTCCAAAAAATCATCCAAGCCATTCTTAAAGGCATTAACTGAATCAGCTATCACAACATCACCTGGCAGTGCATTCCACAACCTCACTGTCCTGACTGTGACGAACCCCCTACGATGCTTCAAATGAAAGTACTTTTCTTATAGTCTAAAGGGTTGGCCTCTGGTACGGTGATCCACTTTATGGGTAAAAAGGTCCCCTACTATTTGTCTATAATGTCCTCTAATGTACTTTTGAGTAAAGTGTAATCATGTCCCCTCACAAGCACCTTTTTTTTCCAGAGAAAACAATCCCAACCTTGACAGTCTACCCTCATAATTTAAGTCTTCTATCCCTCTAACCAATTTAGTTGCACGTCTCTGCACTCTCTCCAGCTTATTTATATCCCTCTTAAGGACTGGAGTCCAAAACTGCGCTGCATACTCCAGATGAGGCCTCACCAGGGACCTATAAAGAGTCATAATTATGTTTTCATCCCTTGAGATAATGCCCTTTTTTATGCAAGACAGAACTTTATTTGCTTTAGTAGCCACAGAATGACACTGCCCAGAATTCAACAAATTGTTATCTACAAAAAACCCAAGATCCTTCTCATTTAAGGAAACTCCCAACACCCTGCCATTTAGTGTATAACTTGCATTTATATTATTTTTGCCAAAGTGCATAACATTGCATTTATCAACATTGAACCTCATTTTCCAGTTTGCTGCCCAGTTTTCCAACTTAGACAAATCACTCTGCAAAGCGGCAGCATCCTGCATGGAACCTATAGTTCTGCACAATTTGGTATCATCTGCAAAAATATAATTTAATGCCCACCTCCAGGTCATTAATAAACAAGTTGAAAAGCAAGGGACCTAGTACAGAGCCCTGAGGTACTCCACTAACAACACTGTTCCAATTAGAAAATGTTCCATTTACCACCACTCTTTGTAGTCTATCTTTTAGCCAGTTCTCTATCCAGGTACAAACACTATGTTCCAGGCCAACATTCCTTAATTTAACGAGTAACCTTTGGCACTGTATCAAATGCTTTAGCAAAGTCTAAGTAAATCACATCCACTGCCATCCCAGAATCGAAGTCTCTACTTACCTTTTCAGAAAAAGAAATTAAGTTAGTCTGGCAAGATCTATTACGCATAAAACCATGCTGGCACAAACTCATAGTATGATTTGCTATGAAGTTCAGTATCTTATCCTCATTAACCTCATTTTCCAGTTTGCTGCCCAGTTTTCCAGTTTAGACAAATCACTCTGCAAAGTGGCAGCATCCTGCATGGAACCTATAGTTCTGCACAATTTAGTATCATCTGCAAAAATAGAAACAGTACTTTCAATGCCCACCTCCAGGTCATTAACAAACAAGTTGAAAAGCAAGGGACCTAGTACAGAGCCCTGCGGTACTCCACTAACAACACTGGTCCAATTAGAAAATGTTCCATTTACCACCACTCTTTGTAGTCTATCTTTTAGCCAGTTCTCTATCCAGGTACAAATACTATGTTCCAGGCCAACATTCCTTAATTTAACCAGTAACCTTTTGTGTGGCACTGTATCAAATGCTTTAGCAAAGTCTAAGTTAATCACATCCACTGCCATCCCAGAATCGAGGTCTCTACTTACATTCTCATAAAAAGAAATTAAGTTAGTCTGGCAAGATCTATTACGCATAAAACCATGCTGGCACAAACTCATAGTATTATGATTTGCTATGAAGTCCAGTATCTTATCCTTTATTAACCCTTCGAAAAGCTTTCCTACCACTGAAGTCAGACTAACTGGCCTATAGTTTTGAGGCTGAGAACGGGATCCTTTTTTGAATAGAGGCACCACATTAGCAATTCGCCAGTCTCTCGGCACTATGCCAGATCTCAATGAATCCTGAAAAATTAAGTTAAGAGGTTTGGCAATCACAGAGCTAAGCTCGCTAAGTACCCTGGGATGAATACCTTCTGGCCCCAGACCTTTGTTAATCTTAACATGTTCTAGTCTCTTTTGAATTTCCTCATGTGTGAACCATGCATCATTAGTTATATTACTAGAATTGGGACTATTTAGAAGGAAACCTTCAGTTACTGGTTCCTCATTTGTGTAGACAGATGCAAAATATGAGTTCAGAATCTGCGCTTTTATTTTGTTTTCATCAACCAGCTGACCCCGCTCTGATAGTAAGGGTCCCACCCCTTCCTGCTTCATTTTTTTTACTATCAACATATTTAAAAATGCCCAAATATCCTTTTCTATATCAATTTTAGCTTTCCTTATAGCTTCTTTGCATGATTTATTGGCCTCCTTGTACCTTATAAATGATTCGGCTGTCCCAGCTAACTTGAAAGCCTTAAAAGCACGTCTTTTCTTACCCAACCCAAAACACCAACGCTTCTATTGAACCAAAAAGGTTTTGCTTTGCAACGATGTTCCTTGCTTACAAGTGGAATATACTGATAAGTATATTTATTAAGCAGCTTTTTAAAGACTTCCCATTTTGTAGGAGTTCTTTTTGTGTTTAACCCTGTGAAAAGGATTTCCCAATTAATATGTTGCAGAGATGCCCTTATACTGTCAAAGTTTGCACGTCTGAAATTTAGTGTTTTAGTTACTCCCTTATAGAATTGCTTCTGCAACAGATTCTCAAAGGAGACCATGTTATGATCACTATTCCCTAAATGTTCACCTACACAAATGTTAGAGATGAGTTCAGTATTATTAGTTATTACAAGGTCCAAAAGAGAGTTATTCCTAGTAGGTTCGAGCTGGAATAAAAAGTTGTCATTCAGCATATTTACAAACCTACTAGCTTTTTCTGTCTTAGTAACCCCATTACCCCAGACAATGTCTGGATAATTTTAGTCACCCATAGCAACAACTTGACCCAGCTATGAAGCCGCTTGTATCTGCAGGAGTAGCTGGGCTTCATACTCGACAAGTTTTGGCCTGAGGACACCTAACTTACTACATGTTTTCAATGGTACATGTAGTTGAAACCTTTTTCATTCCTCTGAATATTTCAGTGGTTGCAGCGCATCACATTAGAAATACAAAACCCTGCAGATTGGCATTTGGGTATAAGCTATACTACTGCCATGAATGGAGGACACCAGAAACCACACATGGTTGCATGCCCAATTTATTAAACATATCACAGCAACACGGCCCCCCCCCATTAGATAGAATACAGACCAGTAGGGCCACCTCAGAAGTGTCCCATATTGCTTAATTAGCTTTAAATGCAGGCCTGACCACACTGACTCAATTCTGCCATGCCCCATTATTTCAAAAACATGCTCACACTGACTCAGGATATGATTCATAAAGCTTTAGTAAAAATTAATGTAAACAAGGCTCCAGGGCCTGATGGCATACACCCCCAGGTTCTAAGAGAGCTTAGTTCAGTTTTAGACCAGCCCCTATTTCTGATTTTCTCAGATTCACTTTCATCTGATATGGTGCCTATGGATTGGAGAAAAGATGATGTTATTCCAATATTTAAAAAGGGATTACGATCTCAGCCTGGCAATTATAGGCCAGTAAACTTGACATCTGTGGTGGGCAAATTATTTGAAGGCTTGTTAAGGGATCACATTCAAAATTTTGTCCTAGTGAATGGCATCATGAGCAGCAACATGAAGTATAACAGAAACCGAAGAGTCTTCAAATGTGAATTAATTTTATTATAGAACTACATGTTTCGGACCTCTAGGGTCCTTCCTCTGGTGCACCATAATTCACATTTGAAGACTCTCCGGTTTTTGTTATACTTCATGTTACTGCAGTGGAGATGGCTACTCCACTAACCTGTTGAAGAGTCAGACTACAAAGTCATTTGGAGGCTCTAGAGGGAATAATAATCTGTATCATGAGCAGCAATCAGCATGGCTTTATAAAGGATAGGTCATGTCAGACAAATTTGATTGCTTTTTATGATGAGGTAAGTAAGATGCTAAGGGGGGCAGTAGATGTGATCTATTTGGATTTTGCCAAAGCGTTTGATACTGTGCCCCACAAACGACGGCTTTCTAAACTAAGGTCATAGTGGGGTCCCCCAGGGCTCGGTATTGGGTCCACTTTTATTTAACTTGTTCATTAATGATTTAGGGGAGGGTGTTGTAAGTAATGTATCAGTGTTTGCAGATGACACAAAACTATCCAGACCAATTAATTCCATCCAGGATGTGGCATCCTCCTCTCCATTTTCTATTTATTTCTTCTACCCCCCAGAACGTTAAACCTCTTGACCTTATCAGAGAGCACATCAGAAATACAGAAAAGGGGATATAGCCACCAACGTATCAAAACACTTCAAATTACACCATGAACAAAATCCAAGAGGTTTAACATTCTGGGGGGTAGAAGAAATAAATAGAAAATGGAGAGGAGTTGACTTAATTAAAGAAACACTAAAACGAGAAAGCAAGTGGATCTATATGATGCAAACTTTCGGAGCTGACACCACGCATAGTAATTTTCCCCAAGTGGAGATTCGATACGCCTTAAAAATCTTCTAAAATGTGAGTGGAATAATTGTTTTTATTTACACGTTAATAAAAAGTTTTTGCACTACCTTCTGCGCTCTATATTTTCCGACAGCACGGAACAGCCACAAAGCAGACTACCCTGGTTATATTTGAATGCCTAAAAGTCTTTAAACGTTTGTAAGTACCCAACTTATAAGTAAGACACGTGGTGGAAGTAACAAGTAATCAAGCACCTTAAAGTAGAATTTTGGGAGAGTGTGGAACTACAACTACCAACAACCCGCTACACTTAGATTCTCTTTATGCTACATTCTTATTTCTCCCAGCTTTTAGCGCTGACTCATACAGACTGTTATATTTTGATTGCCGAGTGATAAACTGAGTCGGGACCAAAGGAGAATTCTGGGAACTGTAGTTTTACCACATTGTGTATATTCCCATCTAGAATATGCCGTACAGTTTTGGTCTCCATCACTCAAACAGGACATTATTGTATTAGAGAGGGTACAGAGAAGGGCAAGATGTATTTTAAGCAAGTCAGGGAATACAGGGTTATGGAAGATAGCTCATAGTACATCCAGGGACTAGTCCGATTGCCATTTTGGAGTCAGGAAGGATTTTTTTCCCACTCTGAGGCAAATTGGTGAGGCTTCAGATGGGTTTTTTGCATTCCTCTGGATCAACTGGCAGTTAGGCAGATATAATTAAAAAAAAAAAAAAAAAAAAGGTTAAACTTGATGGAAGTGTGTCTTTTTTCAAACTTACTTACTATGTTACTATGTAAACTCAAACTCCCCTGCAAGCTCCATCCTTTTAGCAGCATATGAGTTGGACCTTCTTGTATCACGGGACCCCTGCCCACCCAATGCTGGCCCTGTAGACTTCAGAATTTTGTAACTGTAGGTAAAATGTCAAACTATAATCCTAAAGCAATCAAAAAACCAGATGATTGAAATCTTCGGGTCCCATACAGACTCTTAGTTGCTCTACTCCCAATATCCAGGTCAGCAGGACCTTTTAAAGTGCAACTGTGGCACAGATATGGTCTTGCCTGTACGTCAGCATATATTGCTACTTTGGAAAAGAAGATTTGACAATATTAGGTTCTGATTTCTACAAAACACAATTTCCCAAAGTGTGAAGCATGCTAGGACAAATCTAGCAAGGCCTAATTACCAGGTGTGTGGTCTAAATGTGAAAGACAAACACAGGGCCCTATCCACAGGAAGTCAGCCATGAAAATGAGATATAAGGTCTCACAAATTGTGCTAATATGTAAACTCTACTATCCTGCCGTAAGCAAATGCTAATGAATAGTTGCATAAACCGCTTTCAGGGGGCTGATAGAATCAGATTAGGGAGATCAATTTTATAAAGCTTTTATATTCTTACAAAAAAAGGGGCAACTGTAGGACTAGGGCCCAAATGATGTTTAGACAAACAATAGGAGCGGGTAGAGGTTAGTACTAAAATAGGGTCTGATAGAAAGACCAAAGCAGGATTTAGGTGATTGTAACACATGCAAGGAGTTTAAGGGCAGTTTTAAGGTTGGGCTGATAAATATTGCCATCGATATTACCTTCTATTATTGTCCCATCGTTAAAAAGGTATATCCTCCTTTGAGAATTTGGGGTCCCTGGATGAATTAAAGACAGCTTGATCAAATATCTGCCCTATTGCTTTCCTTGTGAACATGTTTCCCTGAGAGGAGGTCCCTCTGTTACAAGGAAAACAGAATAATACTAGCTTAACATATAATTCTCCACTAAGTAATTCAAATTTCAAAAGTAAAAGTAGTCACCTCCGCTATATGCTTGCAAATGCACAGTTTGTCAGGTAAAATGGGAGACCTAGAATTATATGCATGCTCTAAAAAATATGATATAATTGGTATCACGGAGACCTGGTGGGATGAAACATATGACTGGAATGTGAATTTAAATGGTTACACCCTTTTTGGAGGGACAGAGGGATTAAAAAGGGTGGAGGAGTGTGTTTGTATGTAAACCCGGAATTAAAGCCATGCATTAAAGAAATAACCATTGCTGGTACTGGTGAGGGAGTGTAATCCCTCTGGGTAGATATTTTGATTGGGCAAACGGTTACAAAGAGAATTATCATTGGTGTATGCTATAAAACACCTTGTATAAGTGACAAGTATGAAGCCCAACTACTCTTGCAGATAGAAGCGGCTTCACAGCTGGATCAAGTTGTTGCTATGTGTGACTTCAATTATCCAAACATTGACTGGGATAATGGGGTTGCCAAGACAGAAAAAGCTAATAGGTTTGTAGATATGCTAAATAACAATTTTTTATTCCAGCTCGTTCAAGAACCTACTAGGAATAACTCTCTTTTGGACCTTGTAATAACTAGCAATACTGAACTCATCTCTAACATTTGTGTGGGTGAGCATTTAGGGAATAGTGATCATAACATGGTCTCCTTTGAGATTCTGTTGCCGAAGCAATTCTATAAGGGAGTAACTAAAACACAATTTCAGACGTGCAAACTTTGACAGTATAAGGGCATCTCTGCAACATATTAAGGGGGAAATGCTTTTCACAGGGTTAAACACAGAACAAAAACGGGAAGTCTTTAAAATGCTGCTCAATAAATATACATGTCAGTATATTCCCCTTGTAAGCAAGGAACGTCGTTGCAAAGCAAACCCTTTTTCGTTCAATAGAAGTGTTGGTGTTGAGATGGGTAAGAAAAGACATGCATTCAAGGCTTTCAAGTTAGCTGGGAAAGCCAAATCATTTATATGGTACAAGTGTTGTAACGGACTTCATGAGAAAATAATATTGGTGAAAGACTCTAATAGGTATCCAAGCAAGCCTTTGGAAACATGGTTATGCTAAACAAAAGAAAGGTTTGGAAGACAGTGGGTGTTACTAAAACAAACTAAGAAGAGAGTTATCTTCCCAGACTGAATCCATGTGAACAGTGCTGACCATCTCCAAGGAAAACCTAGTTTAACAGGAATTGAGTTTACCTGAAATATCCATGGAACACAGTGTACAATGGTACCTAATGGATGGTGTTCAGTATAGTACATTACTGTTATTCAATGGATGCCTATGGGACTTGAAGTATCTTATGGTCTATAGCGACTACTACTGGACAGTGTTTCATCCTGGTTACAGGATGTGTACAAACAAACTGTAGTGGGCTACGGCCTGGTTGTCATGGAGGGCAAAGAACTTTAACTGGAAGCTCCTCCATTTGGTCTACACACAGAAGAAGAAACCAAGGAAGAAGGAACAGGTGATGTATCTGGAGAAACACCTTTAAGGATAGCCACCTAGACATAACTCTATATGCACGCATCCCAAGACATTAGGTTAGAGTAGTTAGGATATACCTTATAAGCCTTGTATGTTGCATGCTTCTTTTATTATAAGATTTAATGTACACTATGGTGACTTGCTGCAATTGTATCAGTTGATTATAGGAATAATAAACTTGCATGTCCTAAATTACCAGAGTCCTTCATATGTTATATGCTGGTCCATAGCAAAGGAAAGCCTGACAGGTTATAGTCACAAACCCGGTATTTAGGAGGGCTTTATACAGTGGTTAATAGCAAAGGAAAGCCTGACAGGTTATAGTCACAAACCCGGTATTTGGGGGCTTTATATGTTGGTTCATGGTTAAGGAAAGCCTGACAGGTTATAGTCAGAAACCCAGTATTTAGGGGGGCTTTTTTAAAACAAGGAGGCCAATAAATAATGCTATAAAGCTATAAGGTAAGCTAAAATTGACATGGAAATTAATATTGCAGCAAGCAGTAAAAATTTTAAAAAGAGCAGATTCTGAACACATATTCTTTCATCTATTTACACAAATGAGGAACCAGTTAATGATGGTTTCCTTCTTAATAGTCCCAAACCTAGTAATACAACTAATGATGCATGGTTCACACTTTAAGAAATTCAACTAGAACATGTTAAGATAAACAAAAGTATGGTACCAGATGGTATTCATTCCAGGGTACTTAGTGAACTTAGCTCTGTGATTGCCAAACCTCTCTGGCATAGTGCTGAAAGACTGGCAAATTGCTAATGTGGTGCCGCTATTCAAAAAGGGATCCCGTTCTCAGCCTCAATACTATAGGCCAGTTAGTCTGACGTCAGTGGTAGGAAAGCTTTTCGAAGGGTTAATAAAGGATAAGATACTGAACTTCATAGCAAATCATAATACCATGAGTTTGTGCCAGCATGGTTTTATGCGTTAATAGATCTTGCCAGACTAACTTTATTTATTTTTATGAGAAGGTAAGTAGGAACCTCGATTCTGGGATGGCAGTGGATGCGATTTACTTAGACTTTGCTAAAGTATTTGATATAGTGCCACACAGAAGGTTAAATTAAGGAATGTTGGCCTGGAACATAGTATTTGTACCTGGATAAAGAACTGGCTAAAAGATAGACTACAAAGAGTAGTGGTAAATGGAACATTTTCTAATTGGACAAGTGTTGTTAGTGGAGTACTGCAGGGTTCTGTACTAGGTCCCTTGCTCTTCAACTTGTTTATTAATGACCTGGAGATGGGCATTGAAAGTACCGTTTCTATTTTTGCAGATACTAAATTGTGCTGCTGGATGCTGCACGGAACCTTTGTGATATGTCTAAGTTGGGAAACTGGGCAGCAAACTGGAAAATGAGGTTAAATGTTGATAAATGCAAGGTTATGCACTTTGGCAAAAATAATATAAATGCAAGTAATACACTAAATGGCAGGGTGTTGGGAGTTTCCTTAAATGAGAAGGATCTTAGGGTTTTTGTAGATAACAAGTTGTCTAATTCTGGGCAGTGTCATTCTGTGGCTACTAATGCAAATAAAGTGCTGTCTTGCATAAAAAAGGGCATTAACTCAAGGGATGAAAACATAATTATGCCTCTTTATAGGTCCCTGGTAAGGCCTCATCTCGAGTATGCAGTGCAGTTTTGGACTCCGGTCCTTAAGAGGGATATAAATGAGCTGGAGAGAGTGAAGAGACGTGCAACTAAACTGGTTAGAGGGATGGAAGACAAATTATGAGGGTAGACTGCCAAGGTTGGGGTTGTTTTCTCTGGAAAAAAAGGCGATTTCGAGGGGACATGATTACACTTTTACAAGTACATTAGAGGACATTATAGACAAATAGCAGGGGACCTTTTAACCCATAAAGAGGATAACCGTACCAGAGGCCACCCCTTCAGACTAGAAGAAAAAAACTTTCATTTAAATCATAGTAGGTGGTTCTTTACAGTGAGGTCAGTGAGGTTGTGGAATGCACTGCCTGGTGATGTTGTGATGGCTGATTCTGTTAATGCCTTTAAGCATATATAATTTATCCCCATTGTTTAGCTATACCAAAGGTAAAACTATAAGAGATACATTATGTCCAGCTGAGGTTTACCCCTCAAAACGTCCACCTGCCCAAAGGTTTTTAGGGGAACCCAAGAAAGTTAATTTTGCATGCATGGGATGTGTCTGTTGTTCGTAAATCATCAAAGGGGAAATAGTGAGACACCCGACACCGGGTACCCCCATAAATATCAAACACTACGCCAGATGTGATACAGAAAATGTTATCTTTTAAAATGCCCATGCGGCCAAGGATATGTTGGGCAAACGAGCAGGAGCATAAAAACCAGGATTAAAGAACATAGGGGAAACATCCGTAACTATAAGCAAGGCTCTTATACAGACACTACCGTATCGAGACACTTCAACAATGCAAACCATAACCAAAAACAGTTGAAATGGATGGTTTTAGAGGCGATTCAGTCCCCACAAAGGGGAGGCAACATGAAGCAATAACTATTACAAAAAGAAGGGTTCTGGATTAAAAAATTAGACACTTTACAGCTACTAGGTATGAACGATAGTTGGAATGTAAAATGCTATTTGTAACAGATAGGTGGCAAATTAATGCACTAAGGTCTATTGCAACAATGTTTAGTTACAAAGCTGTTCATGTTTACAGTATAACTGATTTGTCTTTTTGGTTCCTTTTTTCAGATTACTAGCTTGCCCTTATTTAAAACACTTTCCGAAGAATGCTAGAATACTACGTAATGGTAAGATGGGCAACTACATATAATTATACGTATATTTATATATCTGGCTAGATGTATAAAAGTAAGATCGCTTACTACAAAGGTACTATTAAAAGTAAATAATTCTTTTTTTCAGGTGTGAATATACAAGGTAGGCCAAGAGATTGGAAGTACCGGAGTTTTAATTAATTGAATTTTTTCAGAATGACACTGGACTTATTGGACTAATCAGACTATGATGGACTGGTGGACAACCCCCCTAAGGGGAGGTCTTTTTCACACTAATGTATAAATGTTTATGTGTTCACTTGTACGGTAGAACACTTGATAAAGGGCATTGAGCCCGAAACATGTTGTGGCAATAAAAGCACATTTAGCAGCAAGTACTGCATTGTCGGCTCTCAGTAATCTCTGTATTATTGTGAATTTTCCTGAAGTGGGAGGAGCGAATTAACTTATCCCTCAGAGCGCAGTCATCCTTATTGTGTGGTAATTGAGTGTCCACCAGACTGAGATGCAAAGTAGGTGAAGAATGTCGGAAGAAGGTATTCCTTCTACAGCAACCACTTTTGCATACGATGACAAAGACATTAACAGAATTTTAAGCGGGATTAAATGGATGACCTGCTTAGAACCAAAGTAGCCCCAGCCGGAGATTTAAGGAAGGAACTGGGCAATTTAAAACGAAAAGAGATTTACATCAACCTGCACATAAGCACCCTAGCAGAATATTTAGAAGTGAAACGCATCCCTCGTGGCTTACGACTAGATATCAAACCGAACCTGTGCAGCGAGGATCCATTATTACAGCAGTGTTGGTACGAAATCTGCAACAAATGCAGCCTGGACCTCATGCTTCTGACAGTAGAAAGACTGTCAGTAAAACTGCAGGACATTCAGCAGTCGATAACAAGACTACAAACCAAACTAATAGAGGAACAAGGAGCAGCAGTGGCAGAGCAATACCTTACCATACAGAAAGAGGAGAAGTTCGAGCGCGATGCCAGAGATTACACAGAAGGACACGTATACACCTGGCGCGAGGAAAGGCGAGAATATCGGGTCCAACGCGAGTGATGCGGAGAAACAACAGAACAGCCCAACTGGAGGCAGGGACTGTACAGAGCCCATCCCCCGCTAGAGCGCACTTACAGGAAGAGATACAAGAACCCCAGGCCATACACTACAAGCGCACCCCAGACCACAGGCTCAAGCAGCGAAGAAGGCTCAAGCACACAAACATCAGTGGATTTTTTAGAGGCAGCTACGCACTACCGAGCAACCGGAAAGCAAAAACCTCGAGCACCAAACACAAGAGACGGGTTCCCCCGAAAAGGAACAGGAACAAGACGAGGTAAATAACCTTGTTATTAACATTTCTTCTTATGAACTTACAACTGCAGAACTGAATGTTTTAAATAAGGGACTTAGTTATATACCAACATACCAGGTTGATTACGCCACTTGGGACATTGCTTTTCAAATTTTTTTTGCATAACATAACATTTAAATTACATTTCTCGAGGACTACACATTGTAACATAATTGTTGAAAGCAAACCACAAGATATGATGTGTAAATTTACTAGTGAATCGCTAACTGCATTTGAAAATATTGTCACCCATGAGGTAAAACAAATATGGAACAAAAACCCTGCAAAAAGTAGGAAACATAACCTTACATTCAAGGAGAAAGAACTGCCCTAAGTAAACTTAAAGGGATACTGTCATGGAAATTTTTTTTTTTCAAAATGAATCAGTTAATAGCGCTGCTCCAGCAGAATTCTGCACTGAAATCGATTTCTCAAAAGAGCAAACAGATTTTTTTATATTCAACTTTGAAATCTGACATGGGGCTAGACATTTTGTCAATTTCCCAGCTGCCCCTGGTCATGTGACTTCTGCCTGCACTTTAGGAGAGAAATACTTTCTGGCAGGCTGCTGTTTTTCCTTCTCAGTGTAACTGAATGTGTCTCAGTGGGACATGGGTTTTTACTATTGAGTGTTGTTCTTAGATCTACCAGGCAGCTGTTATCTTGTGTTAGGGAGCTGCTATCTGGTTACCTTCCCATTGTTCTTTTGTTTGGCTACTGGGGGGGGGGAAGGGAGGGGAGTGATATCACTCCAACTTGCAGTACAGCAGTAAAGCGTGATTGAAGTTTATAAGAGCACAAGTCACATGACTTGGGCAGCTAGGAAATTGACAATTTGTCTAGCCCCATGTCAGATTTCAAAATTGAATATAAAAAAATCTGTTTGCTCTTTTGAGAAATGGATTTCAGTGCAGAATTCTGCTGGAGCAGCACTATTAACTGAATCATTTTGAAAAAAATGTTTTTTCCCATGACAGTATCCCTTTAAACAAAATGACACTAAAGTGCAGAGGAGTCCAAACTTTTGCAACGAGGGCCAGATTTGGTGACGTTTTCACGTCACCAAATCTGGCCCTCGTTGCAAAAAGTTTGTGTGAGGGCCGACCATTCAGCCTGACATTCTTTGAAACATTACGCAATTCCTTGTTTAAATTATGTTAGTCAGTATGTCTATTGACACCTTCAGCCCTAAAGAAGTATGTGAGAGCGGTGCATCACTACATGCCAGTTCGTGTCTATTGCTAACACCTTCAGCACACAGGCAGCAATATAGACCAAGTAGCATATCATTTCACTAATTTGCCCAAATATTACTACTACGCGTACGCGACTCCTAATCGCACTATGCTGGTGGGCCACATTATTATTAATTTCATGATGGAGGCTGAGGGCCAGTGTAAATTTGAAAATGGGCCACAATTGGCCCCCGGGCCTGACTTTGGACATGCCTGCTATAGTGATTAGAAAGGCAGACAAAGGAGGAGCTATAGTAATAATGAACAAACTAGATTACAATACAGAGGTCATTAGGCAGCTGGAAACACCTGGACGCTACGAAAAAGCCCATTTAAACCCATCAGAACGGATTAAAAAACTAAATAGAGCTAATGGTTATCCAGGCCTTTGAAAACGGCACACAATCCCAAACAATGTTAAAGAATTTTTGTGTACGGAACAACCCCGTATCCAAGTATTTTACATACTCCCGAAAATCCATAAATCTTTGAATAAACCCCCGGGCAGACCAATAGTATCTGGAATAGGCTCAGTGTTAGAACCATTATCCAAATTTGTGGATGGCTTCTTACAACCCATCGCTCATAACATTGTAACATGTCTAAAAGATACTACAGATCTATTATGTAAATTGAATGTACTGGAAAACCTAAGTCCAAATGTACAACTGTGTAGTATAAACATACAAAGTCTATACACATCTATCCCACAAGAGGAAGGGATATGTTATGTGGAAGAAGCCCTTTTAGAAACGAATACACAACACCACCTCCTGTATTTTAGAATAGATTGCCTCACAATGGTATTAAAGAAAAACTACTTTAAATATACATACACATATTATTGGCAAAAACAGTGAATGGGAGCGGCGGTCGCTCCTTCGTTTGCCAATATTTTTGTCCACCAGCTGGAGAAAGAAATTCTTCCTTGAAAGTCCCTTTAAACAACACATAATTTGTTACCACAGGTTTGTGGACGACATTTTAGTAATATGGGATGGCCCAGTATCAGTATTTGAATAAATGATGAATGCAGCCAACAAAGCACATCCCACTATCAAATTTACAACTGAAATAGGAGGTAAAAACATTAACTTCCTAGATGTGGCTATAAATATAAATAACGGGCGCATCAGCACAGTCTGTTCATAAAAGAAACAGATAGAAACAATATACTCTTGGCATCTAGTTTCCACCCCCAAAGTGTAATCCGCGCTATACCCAAACGGCAATTTATACGAGCTGGGAGAATCTCATCAAATGAAGCGAGCTACACAAAAATAGCCAATACGCTAAAGACAAGTTTCCAAACTAGGGGTTACAGCAACTTTGAGGTTGATAATAGTGAGAAAATTGCTAAATCTATTAAAAGGGATGAATTGTTTAAATATAAACCAAAAGGGAGAAACAAAAAATAGAGTGCCTACCATTTGGGAGTCAATTTTGTAACCAAAGTGAAGGTATTGTATCCAAATACTGGCCCCTACTCATGCAAGATAAAATATTGAAACAAGAAATTCCCACATCCCCATTGTTTAGCTATACCAAAGGTAAAACTATAGGAGATACACTATGTCCAGCTGAGGTTTACACCCCCAAAACGCCCAATTTTATATCTGGCTAGATGTATAAAATATGATTGCTTACTACAAAGGTACTATTAAAAAGCAACCATTTAAAGTAAATAATGCTTTTTTTCGGGTGTGAATATACAAGGTAGGCCAAGAGATTGGCAGTACCGGAGTTTTAATTAATTGATTGAAACACCCACTTTGATCTTTTTTCACAATCACACTGGATTTATTGGACTAATCAGACTATGATGGACTGATGCACAACCCCCCTAAGGGGAGGTCTTTTTCACACTAATGTATAAATGTTTATGTCTTCACTTGTTTCGGGCTCAATGCCCTTTATCAAGTGTTATACCACACGTTGTGGCAATAAAAGCACATTTAGCAGCAAGTATTGCCTTGTCAGTTGAATTTCTCAGTAACTCCGTATTATTGTAAATATTTGTTTACACTGTCAGTTATTAAGGATTCGTGCACATATAGAACAATGCACCATTCTTCAAAAAAAAGTCTGAAGTAGAAGTAAAACTTGAAATGTGCTTGAGGAGAATAACCCATCATTTAATTTAGCACAGAAGAGAAGGGTTCTCTGCAGTACAAAATTTGCTTACCTTGCACACATGTAGGCATTCTCTCCACTCAGTATATCGGATTTAACAAACATTTCTAGCGCACAGACAATATTAGGTACATTCTGTGAGAAAATGAAAAGTTCAGATTATGATTTTAAAAATATTTTTTTTATATTCACAACAAACATTACAAAAAGAAAAAAAATATAAGGTTACATACAGTACATCATTATGCATATAACCCTGAGTTTTAGTATACATCATATTGATACAGCCGAGTATTAAATATCATAGTCTCACACAATTACATGTTGTCAAGATCTTTCAGTAAATGTAACCAACACACCAAACACTTTATTTATACCAATAATAGTATAAGAATACCATAATAGTCTTTTGCGGCTTATAGCATTATGCAACCCCTGACCTTGTTACATTGTGTAGTATGGATTCAGTGCCCTGAAATCCCACTGTTTTCCAGAGAATGTGTGTACCACCTACTATGGAAAGAAAGCAGAGGATCCTCGGGTGCCAGATTCTATAACTTCACTACAAAACAAGGTGAGGGAGAGGGTTGCATGACTAGGTCTAAGGGGGCTTTGGAAATGGTTTGCATAAGACAGGAATAGACTAATGGTTTCCTTTCAATATATTTGTCTAAAAAATAAATCTATATTTATCTTTGAAAGTGGTAAGTGTTTTGAAAATTTTTAAAGGTGGTATATATTCCCTTTAAAATATGATGTACCCTTTACTGCTTAGTTGTATAAGAAGTGGACTCAAGTTCCCTGACCTACATTAAAGGTCACCTAAGGGTCTTTTAAAATATGAGCTACTTTGGGGAGTGTTAGGAGAGCAAACAAGTCACATAAACAGATGATCTAAAATAATTGATTTGGAATGTAGGAAGTTTGAGATGCTTCTCAGATCTTTTTTTTTCTCTTATTTGCTACAGAACTTTGTTAGACAGTATACACGTTACGATAGTTAAAACTATTTTAAGGTCTTTTTCAATGTAAAAAACTGCTTGGATTTTTTTTTGTTTTCTTCAATTCAGTTTGTCACTGAGCCGTTTAGTAAGGGGTTTTCAATAAATGAAAAACTGAATTTCTTTCTATTTCTTTTTCCTTTTTTTCTAAAAGTTATGTTAAAACTTTAATGCTACTGTCTCTGGTGTTTTAGGCTAGCAAATCAGTAATCCAGGCACAGACTATTAATGATTAAAATTTGTAGACATATTTCTTAGCAGCATCTGTAGAATAAAAGCAACAATAATTTCAATAATTTCAACATCTGAATTTAATCAAAATCAGGGATTATGCCGAGCAAAGAAATTTATTATCTAATAAATCAAATTAGAACAGTTTAAAATCTGTGACCCCCCCATGAACTTTAAACATCAATATTAGAAAAAACATCAAAAAAATCAGAGGGACTCTCTGAAGGCCGATAATCAGCACTATGTGGCGTTAGCCTAAGCCAAATTTAGATTACAAACGCACTCAAAAAGGTCTTATCGCTCCAATGGATGTTTTGTGTCTATATCAGTGTGTGATTTTAGCATTAAAAAAATTAAGAGAAATGAAGAATATACCCGTATCTCCAAAGCGATGTCCAGATAGGGATCGTAGGTGTCAGATACATTCTTACAAATTGAGCAGGTCACTGAAGGAAAAGAAATTTACTTAACTTTTTGCATCGCACCTTCTAATCAAGCACTGGGCTCTACATCAATAACATTTTCGTCATATTTCTACCCAGACAGCTTACAATGTTACACACTGAGTCTTTAACAAAATCTTTGAATTATTTTTTTGTGGTTTTCAGTTTATTTAACATTTTGGATTATTTTGGTAGTTTCCCACATATCCAATCAACCAAGAAGTAAAAAGCTTTAATTTTACTACTGGAAAACTAACTGGCATGTTTAAATTTAAGATATTCTTTTAAGCAAAACAAAAAGTATTGTCTTGCTTTATAGCAGGGATTCTGGATAGTGTCAGAATGCACAGAATCCAGGATTTGGTTTTGGCATATCTGAAACACAATGCCAGAAGCAAAAGTAGAATATATTAGCCATTAGCTAAATGATTCCATAGACAATTGGCAAACTGTACATACTTTCCTTTGGCAGAAAAGTGCCAAAACCGGACATGATCTGAGCACGTCTCAGGAGATGAAAAACACCTGTCACCAGCAAAGGGTTTCCTATTACATATGCCCCAAGTGCCATTAGACTAAAATTTACTACACTGCAGCTTGGAACACTTATGGTTAATTTAACATTGTGCAAGTGTGAGAGATAAGGCATAGCTGAGAAAGAGAAATCAGATGTATCAAATGTATAAACTATTAAAGCTAAATGGTATAATAAAAAGTATAAATATGTGACAGTATCTGATTTAAAATGATACAAAACAAAATCTGAAGTGTCTGCATATCAGTCTACATATTAAAAATACCTATAAATCATATATAAGGACCATCGGAAGTTCACTTACATGATCATCACCCCCAGTAGCAACAAAAATGGCAAATGCAACTCAACCATACTGCCTCACACCGACCTGTTTTGAGACTCCGAGCAGCAACAACCCAGAGCCAGTGCTTCAAACCTTTCCAGCAGTATATGTAAGCCCTGCAAAAATGCATGAGCCTGACCAAAAAAAAAAACCCAAAAAAAACGTATCTTGGAGGAAAAAATGAATCCCACCTAGCAACAGACCTAGTAGCTTTAAATAGCACATAACAGTGGTGCTGAATCATATTGATAAGTTGGAGCTTCTTTACCAAATCTCATGTTTAAGGTTTCCGGCCTACTAGAGAACATTGAGAGGAAACAGGGTAAGACTGGGACAGCGGGACACCAGGAAAATACCCGGTGGGCCCTCGGCTCTACTGGGCCCTGGCAGCCCAGATACACACCCTGCTTTTCTTCCTGCTGAGACCAGCAGGTTGTGGTAAAAAACACAGCGCGTACAGGCACACGGCCGGGGGGGGGTCCTGAGGCAGAAGCCCCGGTGGGCTGACCCTGAGACAAAGGGATTGCTAGAGGCTTGGATTTCAGAGACATCTGGCTCAAAACACTTAAAGAATATGTCATGAAACAGGGGCATTTCTACCAAAAGTAAAGGTTATCAAGAGTGGCAAAAAAGAAAAAAAGGTATTTCTTGTGTTAGCAAATAAAAAAGCAGAAGGGATTATTTTCTGCTGCTCCTGGTAACTTTAATAGCCAAAATTTAATTTTTTTAAGTCTGAATTTTCTCTTCTAATACAGAGTGTGCAACTGGGTTATATAAACAATGACAATCAAATGGACTTTTAACGTAATCATGCAAAGATTCTACCTACTGCATTTTTGTGTGGTAACACAAGTCTTGTTTTACCTACTGCAATTCTGAAGGGGTGCAATTCAAAGGTATATTTGGGTGATTTGCAAGGAGCTTGATTTCCTACAGGAGACTAATATGAATGGGAGTGCTGAACAGTTCAGGCAACTAATTCCTTCTGCAGAAGTGTTGTGGAGAGCTGTTATCTTCTTACATGCCCATTGTTCTGTTGATAGACTGACTCAATATTCAGATGTTATTTGTCAGGAATGTAATCTTGGCACAAACAGATGGCAGACTGAATTGAGAAAGCCACTTGGTCAATCATATGCATTACTTATGCCCTTGGTATTATAACCACTATCAACAAATCACACAGGAACATGGTCATTGGAAGGCATCACAAGTGACAAGTGGTTTTTATATAACCTGTATGTTCAGTGAATACACACATTTATTGTACAATGCTGCCTATTATGATGATGGATTATAAATATGTTAAAGGGGATGATCATCTTCCACACATGCTTTTCAATTGAGTTGTTTTCAGATTGTTCACCAGAAAAATATTTTTTTCGATTGCTTTCTATCTTTTATTTTTGTAGTATTTTCCCAAAATGTAAGTATTAAGTTTAATGTTCCTGTCTCTAGTGTTTCAATCTGGCAGTTCAGTAATCCAGGTGCAGATTCTGAACCATTACTATTTGCTACATTTAGTTTACACATCTTTCCGAAGTATCTTTGGAAAGACTAATGGGCGAAAAAAAAATTTGAGAGCTTCAAAATAGAGTTGCACTGCAAAAAAGTCATTTAAAAAAAAATTGTCGCACTTCAAAAAATACATTTGTCGCACTTCAAAAAAAATGTTGCACTTAGAAAAATACATTTTGTCACATACATTTGTTGCGCTTCAAAAAAAAATACATTTGTTGTGCTTCAAAAAAATACATTTGTCGCGCTTCAAATACATTTGTCGCGCTTCAAAAATATACATTTGTCGCACTTCAAAAATTACATTTGTCGCGCTTCAAAAATTACATTTGTCGCGCTTCAAAAAAAAATACATTTGTAGCGCTTCAAAACAAAACAAAACATTTGTAGCGCTTCAAGAAAAAAAAATACATTTGTCGCTCTTCAAAAGAATTACATTTGTCGCGCTTCAAAAGAATTACATTTGTCGCGCTTCAAAAGAATTACATTTGTCGCGCTTCAAAAGAATTACATTTGTCGCGCTTCAAAAGAATTACATTTGTCGCGCTTCAAAAGAATTACATTTGTCGCGCTTCAAAAGAATTACATTTGTCGCGCTTCAAAAGAATTACATTTGTCGCGCTTCAAAAGAATTACATTTGTCGCGCTTCAAAAGAATTACATTTGTCGCGCTTCAAAAGAATTACATTTGTCGCGCTTCAAAAGAATTACATTTGTCTCTCTGCAAAAAAAAAACCACATTGTTGCATACAGTTGTCGCGCTTCAAAAAAATACATTTGTCGCGCTTCAAAAAAAGAAATTTGTTGTGCTTCAAAAAAAATACATTTGTCACACGTCGCATTTTAAACAAAATTTGATGGCCATAGACTCTAAAAAATACATTTGTGGCACTTCAACAAAAATTCGTCGCACTTCAAAAAAAAAAAAATACATTTGTCGCACTTCAAATAAAAAAAAAAAAATACATTTGTCGCGCTTCAAAAAAAATCTGAAAACAACTGAACTGAAAAAAGGGTTTAAAGTGAACAACCCCTTTAATAACATTTATATATGAAATATTTAACTCAAATTCAAAAGCAAAAGAGATGCCCTAGTATGTTTAATAGCAATAGCCAACGGAATCTAGACACCATCTCAAATAAAAATTTATTACAATTTTTTTATATTTTTGTATAACCTTTCAGCTTCTATTACACTAATTGATGTACACTGTTGAAATTTAAACTGCTGATTTGGATCTACATTTGAGTGCTATACCTTACATACCCAAGTTAGGAGTGCCCAAAAGGTAGATCGGGATCTACCAGAAGCTGGTGATCAGTAGATCTCAAGACACTGTCAACAAACAGCTTGTCTAAATAAATCTTCATGCTTTTCATTCAGATATTTATTATGTTACGGTTACATAAAAATAGTTGTTAGTTAAACATAGCAATATACATCTTCTTATAAATTAATATTTAAGTAATATTTTCCATGGAACAGAATGCTAACAATGTATGGATGTAGATCATAATGGGAAAACATCACCAAAAGCAGACCTCGCATTAGTAAAGTATGGGTACTCCTGGTCTAAGTGAGTCTTGTGGGTTAAAATTGTTTTTTTATGTGCAATTTCATTTTATAGGTCTCTGAGTACCACCTATACCATAGCTACTTATGGGTGTTTTGCACTGTGGCTATCAAATCTGTATGCAATGCTGTACTTCACATGAAAATTTTACATGTGCTTTTAGTTAAAAGCACATGTTTCCATTCACATTGGTGATTAAATACTGCAAATCTTAGGCTTTCCTCATATATGAACGCCGTACCATACATCTACAATCACTCTGGGTAGAGATTTTGACTGGGCAAAAGGTAACAAAAATAATTATCATTGGTGTATGCTATAAACCACCTTGTATAAGTGTCGAGTATGAAGCCCAGCTACTCTTGCAGATAAAAGCAGCTTCACAGCTGGGTCAAGTTGTTGCTATGGGTGACTTCAATTATCCAGACATTGACTGGGGTAATGGGGTTAGACAGAAAAAGCTAGTAGGTTTGTAAATATGCTGAATGACAACTTTTTATTCCAGCTCGTTCAAGAACCTACTAGGAATAACTCTCTTTTGGATCTTGTAATAACTAACAATACTGAACTCATCTCTAACATTTGTGTGGGTGAACATTTAGGGAATAGTGATCATAACATGGTCTCCTTTGAGATTCTGTTTCAGAAGCAATTCTATAAGGGAGTAACTAAAACACTAAATTTCAGACGTGCTAACTTTGACAGTATAAGGGCATCCCTGCAACATATTAAGTGGGAAATGCTTTTCACAGGGTTAAACACGGAACAAAAATGGGAAGTCTTTAAAATGCTGCTCAATAAATATAATTGTCAGTATATTCCACTTGTAAGCAAGGAACGTTGTTGCAAAGCAAAACCTTTTTGGTTCAATAGAAGCTTTGGTATTGAGGTGGGTAAGAAAAGACGTGCTTTTTAAGGCTTTCAAGTTAGCTGGGACATCCGAATCATTTATAAGGTACAAGGAGGCCAATAAATCATGCAAAGAAGCTATAAGGCAAGCTAAAATTGATATAGAAAAGGATGTTGCAGCAAGCAGTAAAAAAAATCCTAAATTATTTTTTAACTATGTTAATAGTAAAAAAAATGAAGCAGGAAGGGGTGGGACCCTTACTATCAGAGGGGGTCAGCTGGTTGATGAAAAGAAAATAAAAGCGCAGATTCTGAACTCATATTTTTCATCTGTCTACACAAATGAGGAACCAGTAAGGGAAGGTTTCCTTCTTAATAGTACCAATTCTAGTAATACAACTAATGATGCATGGTTCACACATGAAGAAATTCAAAAGAGACTAGAACATGTTAAGATTAACAAAGGTCCGGGGTCAGATGTTATTCATCCCAGGGTAATTAGCGAAGCTTAGCTCTGTGATAGCCAAACCTCTTTACTTAATTTTTCAGGATTCATTGAGATCTGGGATAGCGCAGAGAGACTGGTGAATTGCTAATGCGGTGCCTCTATTCAAAAAAGGATCCCGTTCACAGCCTCAAAACTATAGGCCAGTTAGTCTGACGTCAGTGGTAAGAAAGCTTTTCGAAGGGTTAATAAAGGATAAGATACTGGACTTCAAATCACAATACAATGAGTTTGTGCCAGCATGGTTTTATGCGTAATAGATCTTGCCAGACTAACTTAATTTCTTTTTCTGAGAAGGTAAGTAGAGACCTCGATTCTTGGATGGCAGTGGATGTGATTTACTTTCTTTAGACTTTGCTAAAGCATTTGATACAGTGCCACACAAAAGGTTACTGGTTAAATTAAGGAATGTTGGCCTGGAACATTGTATTTGTACCTGGATAGAGAACTGGCTAAAAGATAGACTACAGAGAGTGGTGGTAAATGGAACATTTTCTAATTGGACCAGTGTTGTTAGAGGAGTACCGCAGGGCTCTGTATTAGGTCCCTTGCTTTTCAACTTGTTTATTAATGACCTAGAGGTGGGCATTGAAAGTACTGTTTCTACTTTTGCAGATGATACTAAATTGTGCAGAACTATAGGTTCCATGCAGGATGCTGCCACTCTGCAGAGTGATTTGTCTAAGTTGGGAAACTGGGCAGTAAACTGGAAAATGAGGTTCAATGTTGATAAATACAAGGTTATGCACTTTGGCAAAAATAATAAAAATGCAAGTTATACACTAAATGGCAGTGCATTGGGAGTTTCCTTAAAATGAGAAGGATCTAGGGGTCTTTGTAGATAACACGTTGTCTAAGTCTGGGCAGTGTCATTCTGTGGCTACTAAAGCAAATAAAGGTCTGTCTTGCATAAAAAAGGGCATTAACTCAAGGGATGAAAACATAATTATGCCTCTTTATAGGTCCCTGGTAAGGCCTCATGTGGAGTATGCAGTGCAGTTTTGGACTCCAGACCTTAAGAGGGATATAAATGAGCTGGAGAAAGTGCAGAGACGTGCAACTAAATTGGTTAGAGGGATGGAAGACTTAAATTATGAGGGTAGACTGTCAAGGTGGGGTTGTTTTCTCTGGAAAAAAGGCGCTTGCGAGGGGACATGATTACACTTTACAAGTACATTAGAGGACATTATAGACAAATAGCAGGGGACCTTTTTACCCATAAAGTGGATCACCCTACCAGAGGCCATCCCTTTAGACTAGAAGAAAAGAACTTTCATTTGAAGCAACGTAAGTGGTTCTTCACAGTCAGGACAGTGAGGTTGTGGAATGCACTGCCGGGTGATGTTGTGATGGCTGATTCAGTTAATGCCTTTAAGAATGGCTTGGATGATTTTTTGGATATCAAAGGCTATTGTGATACTAAGCTCTATAGTTAGTATAGGTATGGGTATATAGCATTTAATTAAAAGTAGGGAGGAGTGTGAGAATGGATGCTGGGTTTTCATTTGGAGGGGTTGAATTTGATGGACTTTGTCTTTTTTCAACCCAATTTAACTATGTAACTATGTACAAGGACTTTTTTTTAGATGCTAATTAATAGCTATCGTAACATATTATCCACCAATCTCTTTGTATGAAGTTTATATATATTTGATTTTGTTTATTTAGGGGCTCTTGGTTTTTTCCCCTCTTCTCTCTTGTAATTCTATTTACAATATTTATGTTGGGGAACATGTGGGTTTGTCTGAACATAGATTCCTTAGTATAAATAGTTGCTTAAAATCGTTAAAAGTTATTTGTTCGACATATGCATCATTAATGTAACTGCATATGTGTGAATGGCTGGGATGTAAAGCTGGCCATAGATGCAAAGATCCAATCGTAAAATCCTCGATTCATACGATTTTGGACCATGTGTGGAGAGTCCTGACATTTTTCGTCCCATGGAGATGGTTGTTTGGATGATCGGCCAGTGTAAAAGATTTCTGTTGGCTGACGATAATATCTCTGCATGTATTGCCAATCTGACAATATCTCTGTGAGCTCTCCAGTAGAATTTGTCGGCCATACTTTCGCAACAATTGCTGTGACGCGCAGGACATCGGCTGGTTTGTTCTCTTTGCTGCTTTATTTCATCTGAATGGTTAGTGGCAGGTCGGGAAAGGGCACCAAACGATCGTTCGGGCCAATATTAAGGTAAAATCTGCACGTCTATGGCCACCTTAACACTTGCCTGTGTTTCTTGGTCTGAGAAATTTCCTTTTGAGCCACCATGGTCTCTTTGTTCTCATGTTGCTGGATTTTCCACAATGTGCATCTTTGTATTCCGCTCTTCTGCTCCCTTTACACCACCCACCTCGTTGTCATCATGTGTTCCTATTAAGCTCTTTTATAAACTTGTTGCAAGCAACTCCCGGTTGCTTGGTCATTGAGCTCACCAGCCTGATCTAGCCTGCTATTCCTTGAATCATGCTTGAACCCTGCCTTGTTCCTGCTTCGTGTTCCTTTATCCTTGCTTTGTTCCCAAGCCCTTGTCCTGTTCCCTGCCAGTTTCATGTTAATCTCCCGGTATTGACCTCAACCTGCTAACTGACTTACGTTATTTGCTGCCTGCCCCTGACTATTGGCCACATAGCCTCTGCCTGTCAATTCCACAGTCATTATTTGTATAGTCTAGTTTTTGTTTGCATCTGTTTTATTTAATTAAACCTCAATTCACCTTAACATAGCCTCTTCAGCCATTTATGGCTATATGTCCGGTTACCCAGCCTTTAGGCTTTCATCTGCGAGCCTCTCCTCTGTGTGTTTGAGTAACAGTGAGCACGGATATGTCTAAAAGAGACTTTGTGGGTATGTTTTTATTAAGAAGTGTTTCTTAACCACAAAATACTTGAAGCTTTAATAAGAAGCATTTAATACTACTGGGGCATTTGCATCAGGAGCTCAGTACTAATTCATATCGGCCTTGTTGCATGTACTGTATTTTCACTATTTCTAAAAGGATTATTATGCATATTATATACAAGTATGGGCAGAAATCCATTATACAGAAAGCTCCAAATTACAAAAGGTAATTTCTAATAAGCTTCATTTTAATCAAATAATGGAGGAAAAACAATTATATTGGGTTTAGCAGACTTATGGAAAGATCCCTTATCTGGAAAACCCATTCTGTATAATAGGTTACATACCTGTATAAGGATTAAATTACATAATAAAGGATATTGCACTGGAAAATAGTTAGGTCTTCTACCCTCTATGGGAGCTAAATATGTCAATAAAAATTTTTTAAACTAAGAAATAATAGAAGTCTTACCTCGAGACCGTAAATAGCCCCCGAATATCTGATGCACCAAAGAAGTTGCCTGGCTATGCCGATCCAGTCTAGAATGGGGTACAATAAATAAGCAAATAATACTTAAAATGTTCCATAAAGGTAGCAGTCTTTCAGTGACAATTCAAATATTTTTTTTTTTAAATAATAGTCAGTGGGAAGTATTTTATAAAATGTATTTCTTTGTTTAAAATTTTAGTTTTTATTATCAAGTGCATAAAAAACAATTTCCACTCCAATTCAAAAGAGAAATAGACTTGGAGGGCAGGAAACCAGATGAAGCCTTGGAAAACACTAACCCTTTTAACGGCAGATTATTTTACATAAATGTGAACAGGGTGTGTAGATGAGGTCACCCAAGGCAAGCGCCCCCGGCCACCTACCATCTTGTCTCCATGGCATAATTTGGCACCCCTCCACCCTTGCCAAACCCCAAAAACTAGGGGAAGGCAGGCAGAAGAGTTACCTCAATCTCAATAATTTCTCCAAGACATGCTATTCAATAAAAAATATATATTTTATTCACATCAGTAGTTAAAAAACATGTATAGTATTCCCTCTAACGCGTTTCATGCTTACCCAGCACTTAGTCATAGGCAGAATCCAACTAGTCTCTCTTGCTCAGTTCCTTAAGTACTAGCACATATAGTCCCTCCCCTTAATAAAACCAATCACATACATATGTTACAAGTGCCATATATCATCCAATGGACTACAGGCTTTGTTCAAATACAATGATCTATATGTTAGATAATACATGTTACAGGGCATATACAGAAATATAATTCACAAATAATCGTAAGAAAATATAATTAAATATAGCAAGTCACATCAAATGTATAATTGAGGCCTAGTGGCAACCTGGTTTGTATCAAATTTCATTTGGATAAATACAGTAAATATACAGAAGAGTTGAAAGACTTTCTCCTAAAAGCTATAGGCTTTTTATTGAAACACAACTATTTCCTGTTCAATGGCCAATACTACCTGCAACAATGCGGGACGGCTATGGGAGCTAAATTTGCGCCCTCCTTCGCCAACCTCTATATGGGGTGGTGGGAAGAAACCCATCTGTCAATAATCAGTAACCAACATCTAAAATTCTATATTCGTTATATTGACGATTTGCTGTATATTTGGACAGGAGGAGAACAGAAGTTCAGAGAATTTGTGGTGGACATCAACACCAATGATTTGAATCTAAGCTTTACAGATACATTCTCTAAGGAAGAAATAGAATTTTTGGATGTCAAATTGATGGCCAAAACCAATACTATACATACTACTATTTATCGGAAACCTTGTAGTGGTAATACTCTGCTTCATGCACAGTCTTGCCATCCAAGGAGCCAAATAGCTGGAATTCCAATAGGACAGTTCCTGCGATTGCGCAGAAACTGTTCCACTTTGGATGAATTTAAAACCAAGGCAGACGAAATGAGGGACAGATTTAAAGAAAGGGGATACAACAGTAAGTCCATTCAGAGGGCCTACACTAGAGCTGAAACCACTGACAGGGATACACTCTTGACCCCACAGAATAAAACACACAAGAAAGAATTTGGTCAAAGAATTTCTTTTATTACACGATATAGTAGACAATACAAAAAAATTGTCAAAACAGTAAAAAAGTTTTTGCCTATATTATATGCCGATAGGGATTTCTGTAAGGCATTAGATCCGGGAATAGGATGTGTAGCAAGACGTGCCTATACTCTGGGTGACTCATTGTCTCTGAGTCTATTCAAAGAGAAAAACAGCAGTAAACAAGATTTTCTGAGACATAGTGGTTGCTTCAAGTGTGGGCACAACCGTTGTGTCACATGTAAATATTTAAAAGTCTCTGGAGAGTTTAATTCAACTGTAACTACAACTACATACAAAATTAAACATTATATCAATTGTTGCAGTAGGGGGATAGTTTACCTCATCACCTGCACTAAATGTGGTAAGCAATATGTAGGTTGTACTATTAGATCATTGAAAGAACGTATCAGGGAACACATCAATCAAGTGAGCAATATTAAACTAAGCAGCAAAACCAATGTCACTAGGCACTTCCAAGAATGTAATGACAGTAATTTAAAGTATTTCTCTATACAAGGGATAGAACAAATTAAGACAGGCATTAGAGGGGGTGACCTTCTGATGAAATTAAAGAAAAGAGAGGTATATTGGATCTTTCACCTACAAACCAGGTTGCCACTAGGCCTCAATTATACATTTGATGTGACTTGCTATATTTAATTATATTTTCTTACGATTATTTGTGAATTATATTTCTGTATATGCCCTGTAACATGTATTATCTAACATATAGATCATTGTATTTGAACAAAGCCTGTAGTCCATTGGATGATATATGGCACTTGTAACATATGTATGTGATTGGTTTTATTAAGGGGAGGGACTATATGTGCTAGTACTTAAGGAACTGAGCAAGAGAGACTAGTTGGATTCTGCCTATGACTAAGTGCTGGGTAAGCATGAAACGCGTTAGGCGTTAGAGGGAATACTATACATGTTTTTTAACTACTGATGTGAATAAAATATATATTTTTTATTGAATAGCATGTCTTGGAGAAATTATTGAGATTGTGGTTTTACCTCTGTTTGGTCACTAGAGGTCTCCGACATGCTCATTAATAGTATTTACTGATTCTGCTCCCAATTTGATTTAAATAGAAGAGTTACCTGCCAAGCACCCACCATGACCACCGTTGTACTCTAGGCTTCTAGCTATGGTTGTTTTTTTTTTTTTTTATAGACACACAGATAACATCTACTTCAACACTTTAGTCCCATGATGTGTCCTTCCATGAAACAAATTTGTTTTTATTAAATCACCTGTTATAAAGGTGTTTAAGTATCTGAGCTGTCAATAATATATTGCCTGCCCTGCCTCTATGCCTGAGGCAAAGTTTGTTTTGCTCAACTAACATGATAAAAAGGGGTTTGGAATTAGAGTAAGGTGACAGGTACCCTTTCATAAACCTATATGAATTGCTACTTAGAATACCATTATCTGAAGCATAATCTTGAATGTGATGCCTTAACCCTTTCCCTGCCAGCTATTTTGTCCTAAATGCGAACATCTACTGCCAAGCAGTTTTTAGACTTTCTGTACTCATTACCTTTAAGGGCTTTTCCTGGGGGGTCTTTTAGTTTACCCAGGAAAACAATATATATATATATTTTTTTCAGGACAACATGAGCTTTCAAAATATGCTAGAATTTTGGTAATTCCTCTTCTGTAAAAAGAAATAGGCTTCTAAGTGTCTAATAAAATTTAAAAAATCATGTTACACATAGTACAGTCACACATATAAGAAACATAATTTATTTTATGTACCAGAACACAGCCGATTGGCGTGTCTCCTGAACACGCCAATACCAAATATATATATTTTTATCGAGATTTCTCACTTGTATAGATCAAAATCTCCAGGCAGTACACTACAAAATTTCCAAAGCACCGCTCCACAAAACTTCTGATTTCAAGGCCAAACACTCCACTTAACTAGGGGATATTGTGGATGCACACCTGAGGCCAATTTCAAAAAGTTTAAAGCCCTGTCTAAATGATTCAAGTAAATATGCAAGTGCATGTACTTTTGAAACAGGGTTTTTTTGTTACAAAGTTATGATCATAATATTGATAAGCCACCATACCAGAGGATATAGCCGTGAAAAAACCAACGTCCCATTAGACACTTCTCTATGTACACACACTTAGGGGCAGATTTACTAAGGGTCGAATATCGAGGGTTAATTAACCCTCGATATTCGACTAGGAACTAAAATCGTTCGACTTCGAATATCGAAGTCGAACGATTTAGCGCTAATCCTACGATCGAAGGATTATTCGTTAAATCCTTCAAATCGAACGATTCGAAGGATTTTAATACAACGATCGAAGGAATATCCTTCGATCAAAAAAACGCTGGCAAGCCTATGGGGACCTTCCCCATAGGCTAACATTGACTTCGGTAGCTTTTAGCTGCCGAAGTAGGGGGTCGAAGTTTTTCTTAAAGAGACAGTACTTCGATTATCGAATGGTCGAATAGTCGAACGATTTTTAGTTCGAATCGTTCGATTCGAAGTCGAAGTAGTAGTCGAAGGTCGAAGTATCCCATTCGATGGTCGAAGTAGCCAAAAAAACACTTCGAAATTTTTTTAATTCGAATCCTTCACTCGAGCTTTGTAAATGTGCCCCTTATTGTGTTACTCATTTAGTTCTCCTTTACACTTTTCTATTCTATGCTTACATACATACACATTCCTAAATACACATACACGTTTCCCTTTTCACTACCATACACACCTTCACATTTCACTTATACATGTACACACTATTGTGCAACTGCACATATCACTTTACTTTGTTTTTAATTACAACACCGTACTTCTACTTTCTAAAATGGGCGTTGGTTAAGGCAGTCTCTCCCTCTTAAAAGCCGCTCAGCATTTGGCAGGGGGAGGATTTAGCACAGAGTTTGAAACCAAGGCACAGGAGATATGTTTACATTAAGAATTGGTACTATACAGAGAGGTAATATTCCTTTTTTACTATGATTAGAGATAAATAAGTCAGGGACCACCATGTGGGGTTTTACCTTGACGTGGTATGGTGGCTTATCAATATTATGATCATAACTTTGTAACAAAAAAAACCCTGTTTCAAAATTACATGCACTTGCATATTTACTTGAATTATTTAGACAGGGCTTTAAACTTTTTGAAATTGGCCTCAGGTGTGCATCCACAACCCCCCATAGTCAAACACTCCACTTACCCATGAAAGCTATGCATTATTAGAAAGAGCAGTTTCTGGCAAATCAAAAATGGGTAAGTATATCTATGTACGCCAAACTTAATATGAAAAGCCTGGGGTCCACTGAACAGTTTGATGCCAAATATGTATAGGTTTACTTAAGCATGTGGCATATAGTGGCCCCAAAATTTAGACACCCCATTTGTGCTATCAGTTCTGTAATTCCAGAACCTGTGAATTTTCTCCGCTGCCAATTCGCCTTCTGTGAACAAAGTCCCTTGACTTCATATTATGTGCCACAAGACCCTTCCAACAGCAAAGACCCCCCAAAACCGTATATATTTTTGGAAAGTACACATTCTGATGAATCCAACAATGACTAAGTAAATTATATATCTTTCTATACCAAAGCACCAAACAGCAAAACAATACTAAAGATACATAAACAATAATGCAGGGATAAAATTGCAATAAAAAAACACAAAAATTGTGTAAATCAATGAAATAAAATAACTGAAAAAAACACAAATTGGTATAATGAAAAAGTAAAAAAATAAAATGTGTATACATGTGTGTACACTTCCAAAAATTGTGTGACAGTGTGTAAATAAGTGTATATATAGGTAAGGAATAGCGGCACTCACAGGGTTTTCAAAATGCAAATAAAAAACAATTTATTGAACTCAACGTTTCGATCCCCCACAGGGATCTTCGTCAGGAGTGTACAAACAATCAGAAACCCCAATTGCCCAAAAATATAACCGTGTAAAGGGCGCCAAAATTGTTGCATGGCAACCACCAGAGCTGTCAATCCGCTCGTGCAGACTAAAAACGTATCCGGGTATAATTGAGGGGAGGACAGAAGGTGTCAAGTGAACGGGGGAAAAAGAAAGGTATAGCAGGGTATCAAAGGGAAGGAAGGTGTCACTGTGTCACATAAAAGCCAAATCTATTACTATTTAGCCCAAGATTCCAGCGGAGGCAGCGTGCGAAGCCTTTGACCAATCATAGGGCATAGCAGCGGTGGGTGTGCGCAATAGCGCGCCCGACTTCCGTATATCAACAGGTTACTAACAGGGCGTTGCTTGGCAACCGATATATGCGGCTGTGGAGAAATCGCAGCGGGCGCTGTTCCCAGAGCCCTCTGTTGATTCCCACCGTGTCAGGAACGGAGTAATAAGTGCTTATGGCTGCAATCAGCCATTTTCAGCTACATGGTTGCTGAAAGCATATGTAACGGATAACGTGTAAAAACACCCGAGGCACCGAGAGTGCTACCAGTTAGGGGTGCCATAGCCAGTGTTAGTCGGTATAGCCGAACCTATTCGTCTGAGGGTATACTTAGGTCCACACCCACTTGGTAATGCCAAAAGGTATATAAGCCTAAACGGAAAGCAAAAAGGGCCAGTCTAGATATTTAGGCAAGTGACATGTTCAGTGAAGAAAATGGTTAAAAGACAGAGGAAGCCAAGAGAGTTAGAGGATGTCCGCAACACCGCATAAATACATGTAGGTGGGCAACAAGCAATTACAGTGGTGTGAAAAACTATTTGCCCCTTCCTGATTTCTTATTCTTTTGCATGTTTGTCACACAAAATGTTTCTGATCATCAAACACATTTAACTATTAGTCAAAGATAACACAAGTAAACACAAAATGCAGTTTTTAAATGAGGGTTTTTATTATTTAGGGAGAAAAGAAATCCAAACCTGTGTGAAAAAGTAATTGCCCCCTGAACCTAATAACTGGTTGGGCCACCCTTAGCAGCAATAACTGCAATCAAGCGTTTGCGATAACTTGCAACGAGTCTTTTACATCGCTCTGGAGGAATTTTGGCCCACTCATCTTTGCAGAATTGTTGTAATTCAGCTTTATTTGAGGGTTTTCTAGCATGAACCGCCTTTTTAAGGTCATGCCACAACATCTCAATAGGTTTCAGGTCAGGACTTTGACTAGGCCACTCCAAAGTCTTCATTTTGTTTTTCTTCAGCCATTCAGAGGTGGATTTGCTGGTGTGTTTTGGGTCATTGTCCTGCTGCAGCACCCAGGATCGCTTCAGCTTGAGTTGACGAACAGATGGCCGGATATTCTCCTTCAGGATTTTTTGGTAGACAGTAGAATTCATGGTTCCATCTATCACAGCAAGTCTTCCAGGTCCTGAAGCAGCAAAACAACCCCAGACCATCACACTACCACCACCATATTTTACTGTTGGTATGATGTTCTTTTTCTGAAATGCTGTGTTACTTTTACGCCAGATGTAACGGGACGCGCACCTTCCAAAGAGTTCAACTTTTGTCTCGTCTGTCCACAAGGTATTTTCCCAAAAGTCTTGGCAATCATTGAGATGTTTTTTAGCAAAATTGAGACGAGCCTTAATGTTCTTTTTGCTTAAAAGTGGTTTGAGCCTTGGAAATCTGCCATGCAGGCCGTTTTTGCCCAGTCTCTTTCTTATGGTGGCACTGAACACTGACCTTAATTGAGGCAAGTGAGGCCTGCAGTTCTTTAGATGTTGTCCTGGGGTCTTTTGTGGCCTCTCGGATGAGTTGTCTCTGCGCTCTTGGGGTAATTTTGGTCGGCCGGCCACTCCTGGGAAGGTTCACCACTGTTCCATGTTTTTGCCATTTGTGGATAATGGCTCTCACTGTGGTTCGCTGGAGTCCCAAAGCTTTAGAAATGGCTTTATAACCTTTGAAATTGAACTCAGGTGTGATAAACCACAGTTAAGTTATTTTTTAACAAGGGGGGCAATCACTTTTTCACACAGGCCCATGTAGATTTGGAGTTTTTTTTCTCCCTTAATAATGTAAACCTTCATTTAAAAACTGCATTTTGTGTTCAATTAAGTTATCTTTGACTAATAGTTAACGGTTTTTGATGAGCAGAAACATTTAAGTGTGACAAACATGCAAAAGAATAAGAAATCAGGAAGGGGGAAAATAGTTTTTCACACCACTGTATGTTGCTAATGTCCAGCACCAATATGTTTCAAAAGTCCATAGGTATTCTGCAGTTCAGATATGAGGGAAGATGGTATTATAGTAACAGTTTTTGGTATAAGGAAGGTCCATAGAGTGGCCTATAAAAAACAGCCTAAAGGTCAAGTCTCGTTTAGGCCGCGCGGGGCAACGGTGTCCAGGCAGTAAATCCATCTAGACTCACCTCTCGATAGTTGGGACTGAAAGTCAATTGCCATGCACCGGAGTGCGAGTAGCCCATGGCCCATTTGTAAAAAATGTCTAGCCGCTGGTTGTTTAGCCGTTTTCTCTTCTGAAGCTTTGCTGATGGCCGTTCTATGGTTAGCTATCCTGTCCTTCAGAGGGGTGGTGGCTTTAGCAACATAGTAGAAACCACATGGGCATGCGACGATGTAGACAACAAAAGGTGTGGTACAAGTCAATCTGTGTTGTATCTTATAACACTTGCCAATATGAGGGTGAGGAAAATCCGTGCCCGTCATCATCAATCGACATGTTGTACAGTCGGGACAGCGATAGCAACCCAATTTCTTTTGTGTAGTGAGCCAGTTAGTCGCTGATGTCGTTTTGTTAATAAAGTCAGTCTGTACTAAAATGTCCCTCAGATTTTGGTTTCTACTATGTCCAAACATGGGTGAAGGAGCCTGATATAGAGACAAGGAGTTGTCAAAAGCAATGATGGGCCAGTTTTTTTGTACAATTTTCTTGAGATACAATGTGAATATTTTGTTGTGAAGATCATTTGAGAGGATATCTCGCTATCTTTAGTTTTAACTGTTAGTAGGTCCGCCTGGGAGTGTGTAAGGGCCCTGTCGAGCTAAGATTCTATTGAATTCTTCTGTCAGTTGCATTCGTACCCTCTCAGGGTCACTGTTATTTCTTATGGTGCGTAGAAACTGTGAATATGGAATGGCCCAAATGGTGGAGGGCGGATGATCACTAGCAGCATGCAAAATGGTGTTACGGTCTGTAGGTTTCCTATATAGACTAGTTCCCAGTCCGTCTGGAGTCCTAAAGATTTGTAAGTCAAGGAACTCAATACATTGGTCACTGAAATTCAGGGTTAATCTTATAGGTGTGTCCAGTTTGTTGAGCATGTCAAAAAATGTATTTAGTGAGGTGGTGTTTCCCCCCCCAAAAAATCAAGAGGTCGTCAATGTAGCGTAAATATAGGATTAAATTATCGGCAGCCCTCTTTATGTTTTCTTGTTCGTACCAAAACATAAATAAGCTCGAGTAGGATGGTGCCAGGGCACTACCCATGGCGGTACCTGACGTCTGTAAGTAAAATCTGTTTTCAAACCTAAAATAGTTACGTATGAGGGTCAATTCAAGCAGATCAAGTAGAAATTCTGTAGGGACAGTTTTGTCTGTTCTTGTCTCAAGTGCCTTTTTGCACGCATGTATGCCCTGGTCATTTTAACCCTTTAACCCTTATTATGTACATAATATTCCTCTATTGTGCCAGGTATTGGTACTCTGTCTGAGGAGAGGATGCGTGGGCATGTCTTACATCTCTTCCTTCGACATGGGTGGGTCCCATTGTTTGTGGGTCCTGAAAGTGAACTTCTTATAACAAGTCCGCTTAGGTTTGGAGGTTGCCTAAATGCCAGAAGAGGTGGATCAAGAAATCTAGTATGTATTATTTTGTCTTTTTGTAGTGTGCCTTGTAACTCTCTGGTAATCAGCTTTCAAGAAGGAACTGCAATGTTCTGAAAGCTTGCTGTGATTATCATCTTAGTTAGTCAATAAAGGTATCACCTTAATACCACTTATGTTATACTTCGTATCAAACATTCTACCCTATAACTTATACTATAGGTTACTATAGGTTATAGAACCTGGACAAACTTAGTGCCTTTTATTACAAATGGGAATATAATATTAATGATTAATGTACAGTATATAAGAGTTGCTTAACCCTGTAAGTGCCAGCAGAATTTCACATTTCTGGTACGCAAAATGCCAGACGTTTTTTAAGCATTTGGTACAGTTTAACAAGGTTTTTTTGAAGGAAAACCTCCATTTTCGTTGTAAATTGGGCTTTGACATGCAAGTGGAATTTTGCAAGTTTTCTGGAGATTTAATGTGTATTTTGGGTGAAATATGTAAAAACTTTTCCACAGAAAAGTTAATTTTACGTGCATTTTTTATGGGGTTTGTAAAAGCCGTGATCCTGCCAAGTCCAACGATACCAAATACGTATCAGTAACCCACTTTTAAACCCACTGCTAAAGAAATCAAAGAAAGAAAAAAAAGAAGTATAGGGGAAAGAAAAAGTGTATAAGCGTGAGTGTAAGTGTGTGTGCCTGTAAGTGTCTGAGTGTACAAAAGTGTGCTAAATGAGAAAGACAGAAAACATTTTTTTTTTATAGAAAGTTTAGAAAGAAATATGTAAAATAAACAGTGTACGGGTGTTGTAGTTCAGCTCAGTCAATCCAAGGCAGGCAATCCAGGCAACCAAACCAGCAGGAGAACCGCAGGAAGGCAGCAGGAGGGCTCCAACATACACAAGTGCATAGCAGGAGTAAAGGGGGTGGCGTCAGAGGGGCTAGATTTATTGGGGCAGCCAGAGGACCGGTTATGCTTGTTGCCTAGGGGGTTCTGTGAGGATCCAATGTGCGCTTGCGGTTCTAAGTGCAACCGCAGCGCATCGGAACGCGGAAGTGTTGCAGAGCGTAGAATCTACGATCTGTGGCACTACTTTTGGTGGCCACTACTTTTGGTGGTACTTTTATCCACAGAACATAGATTCTACATTCTGTTGCACTTAAAGGGTTAAAATGCCATTCTTCCATTATGTAAAACTGTATTATTGTGATTATTTGGCTGCAACTCATACTAATGGAAATAGTCCTGTTTCTCCTTGTTGAAACAATTCTTTTTAATTTAAAAAGTATTTCTAAGCCACTATCCAGTTAAAATATCTTATACATGGGATACTGACTTGGGCTCCCCTATTTTGGGGAAAATGTAGCTATCCATCTGGAAACTTTCTCCTAATGTCAAAGAAACAGGTATAAATTAATATATGACTTTCCATTGACTTGTTTTAAGAGCTGTTCCACTAAAGGTGATTACCGTCACACTTGGTGGCATTGTCCTACTGCTTCAGCACTTTGGACAGAGGTATTTCAAATGGCTTCTCAGATTATAGGATTATAATGGGAAATAGCTTCCGAATCAGATTTTCTATCCCTACCTTACCCTATATTTGCATTAAAGCAATGTAAAATTATTTCTCAAATATAAGCAGCTACATACTGGGTCATTGCATTACACTGGCTAGCCCCACTCTCTTTCTATTACTTTGGTTAAATATACACAATCAGTGCATAACCTTTCAGATCATGATGAACTTGACCTTCATATTGCTATATGGTCACCATGGGATAACTTTCTATACCACCTAAAGCTGTACCTGTTTTTCGATGCTTTCATGTAAGTAGTGTGTCATGTCTTTCTGCATCCTTGACAATTCCGTATAATGATAGCTGTAATGCTAACATTGAGATTGTGATCTGTATGTTTTACTTTGTATTTGTTTTTTTTAATTTTCTATTAAGAGTTTGTTTTGCCTTTGTTTTTCTTTTTTTTTTTTTAGATCATTGTCTTTTTTTTTCTTACTATTTTGCAATGTAACTATATACATATAGCAGCTATATAAGCTATGTTATTCAAATGATTTTTTCATTCCACTTTACAACATTCCATTGAACTTAAATAATGTGTACATTGTTGTAAATAAAAATACCTTAAACCAGAGAACACAAATTAATGTATATTAAAGGGTTCTTTAAATGACGTTTTCTATTATTATTATTCAATAAAAACACCGTTCCTGATTTGTGTTCCCATTTATACACATCCAAGCAGCCATTCTATAATACATTATTTAATACATGCCTTTCCATAAAGTAGAGGCTATACTACGGAAAGCAAAAGAAAAAATGTCAGGTGCCCTTAAAGGCTGAAGAAACAAATGTAGACATACCTTGCATATCCATTAAGACAGGCCTTCTGCATGGCATCAATAGTGTAGCGCAGAAACTCATGAGCATCCTCCTGGCTCCCAAATCGAAAATGACGTGCAATTCCTGAGTGTTACAAAGTGGAAAAATGTAAACAAAACAATTCAATAATGTATTCTACTTAAATTTAGGAGGCAGAAGAGGTTGTAATTGTGAATGCATAGCAGAATTATTGTTGGTTTTGGTTATGGCCTGGTGATGGGAAGGCCATCTCCCATTGAGTCCATTTAAGGAAATCATTTTTAAAAATGATTCCCTTTTATCTCTGCAATAAAAGCAATCCTATTGTGTTTATTTAAAGGGGTTGTCCACCTTCAAACATGTTTTTCAGAGTTGTTTTCAAATAGTTCAACAAAAATAAATACTTTTTCCAATTACTTTAATAACAAATAAAAAAAACAAACAAATACAAAAAGTATTGTAGAAGTGATATCTATATTGGCTAAATATAAAACTTTTAAATATAAACTTTTGTTAATCAGGGATAACATCCGCAGGTTATTGATGATCAAATCCACAGAGCAACTCAAATACCCAGAAACACACTCTTGGATTACAAAGAAAAGACAGAAAACAACAGGGTACCTATTGTAGTTACCTACAACCCACAACTGAACATAATTAGAAAAATAGCCAGAGACCTGCCACCCATGATCAACACAGATACCCAATTTTAACAATTATACTACCTCTCGTCTTATAGACAACCACCTGATCTGAGGAAAATGATTGACAGAAGTGCTCTTCCTAAAACAAATAAAGCTAAAGCAGGTACATTTCCCTGCAACAGATGTGAAACCTGCAAATACATCCTGTGCAAAGATCAAGTTGCTATTCCGAGTACACAAAAAGTATACACCATTCTGGACCACTATTAGTGTGCTTCATCCAATGTGGTATACATGATTACAGGAGGCAAATACATTGGTGATACAGGACAAAAATTGTGCACAAGGATGAACCATCACAGACATAAAATCAACACCAAATCATGCGATACACCAGTGGGGCAACACTTATGCAGTCAAAATCATAGTCTTCAGGACATGCAGGTCTGGAATTTTAAAACTGAAAGGGAAAGGAAGATTTATGAATTCAAATGTATGGAGTTATTTAACACATTAAGACAGGGCCTTAATTTAGGGTCAGGTTTCATGTCACACTATGTGACCTTACTGAATCCAGACTCCTGGACTATTTACAACCCACCCTAATTGATTGTATTATCTCTACAATTGATCTCCATTTATCTGTAACTTCCTAATGTATTGCCTAAGGATACCTTCCACTGATCTAACAGTATATATGCTGTGCTTTTCTAGCTTTCATTTGTATTTTGCCTGACGAAGGGGCCTTGGTGTTCTGAAAGCTTGCAATGTATTTTTATTGTTAGCCAATATAGGTATCACTTCTACAATACTTTTTGTATTTGTTTTTTTTTTTATTTCTAATTTTTGCTACTGGCTAACACGGTACCGCAGTTTTTGTTTTGTGCTTAACATGCAATTATTTTTTCTAATATTGAAGTGTAAAGTTTAATGCTTCGCCTTCTTATGTCTTTCTACATAGTAAAAAAAAAAAAGGCACACGTCCATCAACCTTTTAAGTCTATATATAACGGGACTAACTGCTAGTAGATCCAAAGGAAGGCAAACATCTAAAGCCTCTACAATTTGCCTCAGAAATATGCTAAATCCATTCTTTTCTTCAGAATATACAATAGAGGAGTCAGAGTTGGCTCACTTCATAGCTGCACTGTTGGCTCAACTCATTCTAGTCAGTGGCTGACTCAGGATATGATTCATTAAGCATTAAAGGAATTGTTCAGTGTAAAAATAAAAACTGGGTAAATAGATAGGCTGTGAAAAATAAAAAATGTTTCTAATATAGTTAGTTGGCCAAAAATGTAATGTATAAAGGCTGGAGTGATTTGATGTACAACAAGTCAGTCAGGACACTACTTCCTGCTTTTCAGCTCTCTTGGTTTACACTGACTGGTTACCCTGGTTACCAGGCAGTAACCAATCAGAGACTTGAGGGGGGGGCACATGGGTCATATCTGTTGCTTTTGAATCTGAGCTGAATGCTGAGGATCAATTGCAAACTCACTAAACAGAAATGTACCATGTGGCCCCCCTTCAAGTCGCTGACTAACTCAGAGTTATAGAGCTGAAAAGCAGGAAGTTGGATTCTGGCTGTTTTATTAGACATCTGTTCACTCCAGCCTTTATACATTACATTTTTGGCTAACTAACTATATTAGAAACATTTTTTATTTTGCACAACCTATCTATTTACCCAGTTTTTATTTTCACACTGAACTATTCCTTTAAAGGACAACGAAAGGCTAATCAACATGTTGGCTGAAAACAAAGGCATTCTCCTTTATCACCTACTGTGCACAGTGAATTCTGTATCCGTGTTTTCATTCATATATAAATGAACTGCCAGCAGAATCCAAGTCACGGAGCTGGGTGACGTCAGCAAAACCTCTTAGTGCACCCACCCCATGCTTCTGGCACAGAACAGACTCCTAAGCGCATATTCTTTCACTCCGCTCATGTATCTTATTACAATACTCCTTCCTCCGTGCCTGGCCTCCTAAGTTAATTTGCATGCGCTTCATTTGCCTGCCGACCAGCCAATACTATGGAATACTATACTACTGGTCTCCCTGACGACACTCGATCCCTTTCTTTCTCAGAGCTGCCAGCAGGTTCACAGTTCACACAGACTGCAAGCAGAAGCACAGTTAGGGGCCAGTTTAACTATTTTCTCTCTCTTTATTTTCTTTCCACCCTAGGTATAATGCACACCAGAAGTTTTGGTGCAAGCACATTGATTATTACTGGCAGCAGTACGTCCATTACTAAGATCGCGGCTGCATTTCAATCAAAAGGCAGAGACTTTACCCAGTGGATATCTTTAGTATAACAAATTACTTCTTTAAAAAAAAAAAAACCTAGGGATTGGGGAATGCACTATGAGGACTACTATCAGGGACACTATATAGATTTTGACTTGCGTTCTCCTTTAACCCTTTAAGTACCAGCAGAATTTCACATTTTGGTTACGCGAAATGCCAGCCGTTTTTAAGCATTTTGTGCTCTCTCACTTTAGGGGCATTTTCTGAGGGGAAACCTATAGTTTACCTAGGAAAACTATACATTGTTTTTTTCGGTAGAAACTGAGCTTTCTAAATCTGCCTGAGTTTTCATGTATTTCCACCTGTGCAAAAAAATTTATAGTGCTAAATACCAAAAAAATATGAAAAATTACCATTTTTCATCGTATATCAATTTATACCAGAAAAATATTTCATTTTACGGATGAAAATCCAACTGATTTGGAAAGCCCTATGTCTCTCGAACGTGCCAATACCAGATATGTATAGTTTTAGGGAGATTTAGGACTTCTGTACAGCAAAAACTCCCGGCAGTATATTACCGAATTTTGAAAGCACTAAGGCAGAAAATGGCATGCTTTAGATTCCAAGGCAAAAAATCCTGAAACCGTAGGTTTACCCCAGAAAACCATACATTTTTGAAAAGTACACATTCTGCCGATTACAAAATGGGTAACTATGTCTCTCTACTCCCAACTACCAAACATAAAAGCTTGTCTGAACATAGCGGTTTTTCAAAAAAAAATTCAAAATTCTGAAAAATCATTTCACAGGTTTTATTTTGCTGCTCCGCATATCCCAAACTATATTAGGTACCAAGAAAAAGCACCTGAAATATGATTGCCAGGGGTCCACTGAACAGTTTGATACCCATTATGCATAGGTTTACCAAAGTATCTGGCATTTAGAGACACCAATATGAAGTTAGCTCATCCAAATTGTTCAGGACTTTACTTCAGCTACTGAGAAATCAACACATTGACTGCATTTTTTGTGGGGTAAACACACAGAAATATATGTTTACCCCCCAAACCCATATATTTTTGGAAAGTACACATTCTACAGAATCTAAAATGGGTACCCATGCCTTTCTGCTCCAAACTACTGAGGCGCAAGGCTTTCCCAAAATTGTCGGTTTTGGTGAAATATCTGAAAATTGCCTCAAACCTTCAACTTCCCAGCACCATATCACCCATGTATCATTACGTACTAAGAAAAAGCACCCTAAATATGATTGCCAGGGTTCCTCTGAACATTTTGGTGGCCATTGTTCATAAGTTTACCAAAGTATCTGGCATTTAGAGGCCCCAAAATGAATTTAGCGCATACAAACAGTCCCGTGGGTAACTTCAGCTAATGAAAAATCAACACATTGACTGCATTTTTGTGGGGTAAAAACACAGAAATATATGTTTGCCCCCCAAACCCATATATTTTTGGAAAGTACACATTCTACTGAATCTAAAATGGGTACCCATGCCTTTCTGCTCCAAACTAATGAGTCGCAAGGCTTTCCCAAAATTGTCGGTTTTGGTGAAATATCTGAAAATTGCCTCAAAGCTTCAACTTCTCAGCAACATATCACCCATGTATAGTTACGCACCAAGAAAAAGCACCCTAAATATGATTGCCAGGGTTCCTCCAAACAGTTTGGTGGCCATTGTTCATAGGTTTACCAAAGTATCTGGCATTTAGAGGCCTCAAAATGAAGTTAGCGCATACAAATAGTCCTGTGGGTAACTTCAGCTAATGAAAGATCAACACATTGACTGCATTTTTGTGGGGTAAAAACACAAATATATGTTTACCCCCCCAAACCCATACATTTTTGGAAAGTACACATTCTACAGAATCTAAAATGGGTACCCATGCCTTATTGCTCCAAACTACAGAGTCGCAAGGCTTTCCCAAAATTGACGGTTTTTGTGAAATATCTGAAAATTGCCTCAATGCTTCAACTTTCCAGCATCATATCGCCCATGTATCATTACATATCACAAAAAAGCACCCAAATTGTGATTGCCAGGGGTCCTCCAAACAGTTTGGTGCCCACTGTGCATAGGTTTACCAAAGTATATGGCATTTAGAGGCCCCAAAATGAAGTTAGCACATGCAAATTGTCCTGTGGGTAACTTCAGCTAATGAAAAATCAACACATTGACTGCATTTTTGTGGGGTAAAAACACAGAAATATATGTTTACCCCCCAACCCCATATATTTTTGGAAAGTACACATTCGACAGAATCTAAAATGGGTACCCATGCCTTTCTGCTCCAAACTACTGAGTCGCAAGGCTTTCCCACAATTGTCGGTTTTGGTGAAATATCTGAAAATTGCCTCAAAGCTTCAACTTCTCAGCACCATATCACCCATGTATCGTTACGCACCAAGAAAAAGCACCCTAAATATGATTGCCAGGGTTCCTCCGAACAGTTTGGTGGCCACTGTTCCTAGGTGTACCAAAGTATCTGGCATTTAGAGGCCCCAAAATGAAGTTAGCGCATACAAATAGTCCTGTGGGTAACTTCAGCTAATGAGAAATCAACACATTGACTGCATTTTTGTGGGGTAAAAACACAGAAATATATGTTTATCCCCCAAACCCATACATTTTTGGAAAGTACACATTCTACAGAATCTAAAATGGGTACCCATGCCTTATTGCTCCAAAATACTGAGTCGCAAGGCTTTCCCAAAATTGACGGTTTTTGTGAAATATCTGAAAATTGCCTCAAAGCTTCAACTTTCCAGCATCGTATTGTCCATGTATCATTACCAGCATAAAGCATCCTAAATATAAACATAGGGGTCTACTAAACAGTTTGATGCCCAATGTGCATAGATATACCAAACTATGTGGCGCAGAGACCCCCAAATGACAATAGTGTATAAACATTTTCACGGCTGACGCAATATAAGCACCTGGTGTGTGTAATATGCGACATTAAACCCCCCTAACAGTACAGAGACCCCAGAAAACCATATATTTTCAGAAAGTACACATTCTGACAAATCCAATTTGGGTAAATATGTGTTCCTACTGCAAACTGCAAAACTGCAAAGCAATGCTGAACGTAACGGTTTTTATCAAATTTCTGAAAATCGTCACAAAGCTTGAATTTTACCCCATTATATGCCCCACATTTCGTAACTTATCAGCATAAAACATCCTAAATATGAATGCCAGGGGTCTACTGAACACTTTGATGCCAAATATACATAGATATACCAAATAATGTGGCGCACAGAGACCCCCAAATGACAATAGTGTATATACATTTTCACGGCTGACGCGCTGGCTGCTGCAATATAAGCACCTGGTGTGTGTATTATGCGACATTAGACCCCCCTAACAGTACAGAGACCCCAGAAAACCATATATTTTCAGAAAGTACACATTCTGACGAATCCAATATGGGTAAATATGTGTTTGTACTGCAAACTGCCAAACTGCAAAGCAATGCTAAACATAACCTTTTTATCAAATTTCTGAAAATCGTCAGAAAGCTTGAATTTTACCCCATTATATGCCCCACATTTCGTAATGTATCAGCATAAAACATCCTAAATATGAATGCCAGGGGTCTACTGAACACTTTGATGCCAAATATACATAGATATACCAAATAATGTGGCGCACAGAGACCCCCAAATGACAATAGTGTATATACATTTTCACAGCTGATGCGCTGGCTGCTGCAATATAAGCACCTGGTGTGTGTATTATGCGACATTAGACCCCCCTAACAGTACAGAGACCCCAGAAAACCATATATTTTCAGAAAGTACACATTCTGACAAATCCAATATGGGTAAATATATGTGTTTCTACTGCAAACTGCCAAACTGCAAAGCAATGCTGAACATAACGGTTTTTATCAAATTTCTGAAAATCGTCAGAAAGCTTGAATTTTACCCCATTATATGCCCCACATTTCGTAACGTATCAGCATAAAACATCCTAAATATGAACGCCAGGTGTCTGCTGAACACTTTGATGCCCATTATGCATAGATATACCAAACTATGTGGCGGCACAGAGACCCCCAAATGGATATATAGTAGATAAAATTTACAAGGCAAAACAAAATAAGGCAGTAAAGAGTGAAATGCAAAAAAATCCAATAAAACCACAAAAATCAATGTTTTTTTTCCAGACTAGTGTTATCGGCCGTCAGAATCACAATTTGAATATTTTAGCTGGGCCAAACAGGTTATACGGCTAGAAACAAGTGAACACAACATATGCAGAGCTGAAAATGCAATAAAATGGCTAAAAATTCAATAAAATGGCTAAAAATGCAACAAAATACCCAAAATTGCAATATAATCACCAAAATAACATACAAAAGATATTGCACAGTACGGTTAGCGAATACGCTATTCGTAATGGCAATAAAACATTTTTTTCAGCCAAAAAAAGAGACGATGCGATAAGAAAAAAAAAAAAAGCCACAATGCCATGTATGTGCGTGTGCACAATTGGTAAATTACATGTTATGTGCGCGTGTGTGCACGTGTGTGTAAGTGTAAGTGACTCCCCCCAATCCCCAAAAATGTATGTGTAAGTGTGTGTAAGTGTAAATCTAGGTGTGTATTACTGTAATAAGTGTGTGTTGGTGTGTTTGTGTGTGTAATTGTTGCACTAACCTGAAAAAGTCGCTGGAGACTGTTGCAGACGATCAGGAAGAGCCCCTGGAAGAGATCTGCGACGTGGTTCCTGTCCCTGTGCTGTGGGGGCGGAGATCGACGGCGCAGTGCAGGCTGCAGCAGCAGGACACGTAAGTAACACGTGCCTGCTGCTGCTTTTGGGCCCCTGGGCGATCGCGCCCCAAGGGCCACTCGATCCCCTGCTCTGCTCATTGCCTAGGGGCAGGGGATCGAGGAGGAACGGAGCGAGCGGCTCTAACAGCCGCTCCTCCGCTCGAGAACCCGGAAGTGCTGCAGAACGTAGAATCTACGTTCTGTGGCATTTCAAGTACCTTTGCCACAGAATGTAGATTCTACGATCTGTGGCATTTAAAAGGTTAATAAAAATGAATGTAAACAAGGCCCCAGGTTCTAAGAGAGCTTAATTCAGTTTTGGACCAGCCCCTATTTCTGATTTTCTCAGATTCACTTTCATCTGGTATGGTACCTATGGACTGGAGAAAAGCGGATGTCATTCCAGTATTTAAAAAGGCATTAATCTAAGCTTGGCAACTATAGGCCAGGAAGTTTGACATCTGTGGTTGGCAAATTATTTGAAGGCTTGTTAAAGGATCACATTCAAAATTTTGTCCTAGTGAATGGCATTATGCAGCAATCAGCCATGGCTTTATGAAGGATAGGTCATGTCAGACAAATTTGATTGCTTTTTATTATGAGGTAAGTAAGATGCTGGACAGTGGGGCAGTAGATGTGATCTATTTGGATTTTGCCAAACCGTTGGATACCGTGCCCCACAAAAGACTGCTTTCTAAAGTAAGTGGCAAATGAGATTAAATGCTTTTTCTGAAAGTAATAGTTGATGCAGTTCCCATAATACTGGAAGAGGTACAATGTGTAAGAAACCTGGATGTGGCAAAACAAGCTTTTACTATACTTGAGATTATGTCTCATACACATGGCAGGGCCATATTATAAACTGGTGAACTGGATGAATGTTTCTATGACTTGGCATTCTTCAGCATCCAAGCACAGAGAAATACTCTAGCCATGGCTGCCACATGTTGCCAGGAAATACAGCCCAGTGAATTTCATTGGATTGATAGAGTTTTGCCAGAATTATGCCAAAGGTTAAATCATCCAGACAAGGAGCCAACAGAAAGTATACTCCTGTGTTTCATGCACCTCATAAATAACTTTAGGTTTAACCAAGTACTTTTGGATAAAGTGTTGTGTCCTGAACTGGTAACCTACATCTTGCAATGTGATGGCAAGGGGAAAAGATTGTGGCATCCCTACTCCCACTGATAAAGGTATTAGCAACTCATGAGAGTGAATCCTTGGTGGGAAGTGTGCCAGCTATAAAGCGAGACCGTGCTGTAGCCTCTCGGGAGGTTGGTGCTCCAACGGTATGCAAAGAAAAAGAGGTGAAGTCTGCAGCTGGAGTGCAAGTGCCCACTAAAGCTGTGGTAAAAGAGGCTGAAAGGAGTGATCAGCCTGAACAGGTAAAATGGATTGAAAAGTTAAAAGTGATGTATGAGCAACTGGCCAAGGCTTTTAAAGAGAAAGAAAGCTAGCTTGACCAGTCCCAAAGAGAGGGAATGTCACTTAAAAAATGCACTCGGTAAAGGTTCTTGATATGGAAAGAGAAATTCAGTCTCTAAAGGGGAACCCTGTTTCAGAGATTATGAATAATGCCCTGGAGTCAGAGCGGAAAAACAAAGTTGTGACAGAGCTACAGAAGGAGGTCGCTGACCTGACAAGGAGGCTAGCTGAGGCCTCAAACCTTCACAAAGAGACTGCTGAGAAAGAGCAAAATTTTGAACAAAAATGTATTGAATTAGCCCAGGCAAATGCAGCACTGCACCCACATGTAGTAAATTTGCAAAGGCAATGTACAGAACTGACAGATGCCAAGGACTTATTGGCTGAAAGAATAGAAAGTCTGCAGTTACAGCTGAGAATAGACACTGTAGAAAGAGCATCATTGAAGAAAATGCTGGATGGCCATTCCAAGTCACATGGGTTGCTGGAGAAACAGATGTGTGATGTGAATGCCCAGAAAGAGTATCTGGAGCATTGCATACAGGAACAGGCTAAAGCTATTGAGCAGCTTCAGGCTCAACTAATATGAGTAAGTAATAAGAGTAAGTTTCTGAAGCTGAGAGTAAGTTTCTGAAGGATCAGAACTTTGGGTTTAAAGCTAAGATAGATATTCTGCAGCAAAGATTTTGCATGCTACAGGATCAGGTGTTCCAGGAAGAACAACACAATGCAACAATTCTCCAAGAGAGGAAGTCTATACAACTTAATCTCAGTAAGAAGGATGCAGAGATTCAGTTGCTAAAGGAGCATTTGCTCAAGGACAAATTAAAAGATGTAATTCAAGGCACACAGGCCTTGTTGGAGATAAAGGCTGATACTGGGTACTCCTATCCAATGAAAGTCTTTGGGACAGAAAGTTCTTTTGGTCATGTGGCGTTGGTCAATACTCCTGTGGATTATGATGAGCATTGTACTAGAGCAGTTGGACAGACCAGAGATGCTTCAGAGACCTCAGAGGAAGGTTTTCTATGTTGTGACCCAGAAAGGCAAGTGGTTTCCAGTCTAAGTGGTGAAACTAACTTTCTGAGGTTAAAGATCCAGATGGAATGACAAAGAACTATCACAAGAACATTGAAATACAGTGGTGTGAAAAACTATTTGCCCCCTTCCTGATTTCTTATTCTTTTGCATGTTTGTCACACAAAATGTTTCTGATCATCAAACACATTTAACTATTAGTCAAAGATAACACAAGTAAACACAAAATGCAGTTTTTAAATGAGGGTTTTTATTATTTAGGGAGAAAAGAAATCCAAACCTGTGTGAAAAAGTAATTGCCCCCTGAACCTAATAACTGGTTGGGCCACCCTTAGCAGCAATAACTGCAATCAAGCGTTTGCGATAACTTGCAACGAGTCTTTTACAGCGCTCTGGAGGAATTTTGGCCCACTCATCTTTGCAGAATTGTTGTAATTCAGCTTTATTTGAGGGTTTTCTAGCATGAACTGCCTTTTTAAGGTCATGCCACAACATCTCAATAGGATTCAGGTCAGGACTTTGACTAGGCCACTCCAAAGTCTTCATTTTGTTTTTCTTCAGCCATTCAGAGGTGGATTTGCTGGTGTGTTTTGGGTCATTGTCCTGCTGCAGCACCCAAGATCGCTTCAGCTTGAGTTGACGAACAGATGGCCGGACATTCTCCTTCAGGATTTTTTGGTAGACAGTAGAATTCATGGTTCCATCTATCACAGCAAGTCTTCCAGGTCCTGAAGCAACAAACCAACCCCAGACCATCACACTACCACCACCATATTTTACTGTTGGTATGATGTTCTTTTTCTGAAATGCTGTGTTACGTTTACGCCAGATGTAACGGGACGCGCACCTTCCAAAAAGTTCAACTTTTGTCTAGTCGGTCCACAAGGTATTTTCCCAAAAGTCTTGGCAATCATTGAGATGTTTTTTTAGCAAAATTGAGACGAGCCTTAATGTTCTTTTTGCTTAAAAGTGGTTTGCGCCTTGGAAATCTGCCATGCAGGCCGTTTTTGCCCAGTCTCTTTCTTATGGTGGAGTCGTGAACACTGACCTTAATTGAGGAAAGTGAGGCCTGCAGTTATTTAGATGTTGTCCTGGGGTCTTTTGTGGCCTCTCGGATGAGTTGTCTCTGCGCTCTTGGGGTAATTTTGGTCGGCCGGCCACTCCTGGGAAGGTTCACCACTGTTCCATGTTTTTGCCATTTGTGGATAATGGCTCTCACTGTGGTTCGCTGGAGTCCCAAAGCTTTAGAAATGGCTTTATAACCTTTGAAATTGAACTCAGGTGTGATAAACCACAGTTAAGTTATTTTTTAACAAGGGGGGCAATCACTTTTTCACAAAGGCCCATGTAGATTTGGAGTTTTTTTTCTCCCTTAATAACGTAAAACCTTCATTTAAAAACTGCATTTTGTGTTCAATTATGTTATCTTTGACTAGTTAACGGTTTTTGATGAGCAGAAACATTTAAGTGTGACAAACATGCAAAAGAATAAGAAATCAGGAAGGGGGCAAATAGTTTTTCACACCACTGTACATACCAAACATACTGCAAAGAAACAGTTTAGAGACTCTTAATTGTAATGTTTTGCTGTCTAACAATTTTTCTTTGCAGGTTTCAGATCCAGTGGTGTTGGACAAGATACATGTTAAATGTGATGCCAATGATGTTAACGAAAGGAGACTAACTTGCTGTGGAGGTCACTAAGTAGGAAAAATTTACCCCTTAGGACAGGTATCCCAAGGTGTAGCGATTCCAACAATGCGATTTGGTCTCATAAGCCAGACTGGAAGTGCTGATAAGGTAATGGGGAGTAAAAAAGTTCTCTCAAAAGGTCAGAAAACCCCCATGATGATCAAGTCCATAGAGCAAGAAAGCTATGGGATGGCTTGTTGTGCTCACCCCTACAGGCTGAAGCAGAGGGGGGGGGGGATATGTGGTAGAGTGACCAAAACAATGTGAGAAAAGGTGTGTTTTCCCTTTAGGATCTCCATAGTGGGAGATGTAGGCACCAGGATGGGTGTTGGTAGACAGAGAATATGTTCTCTGTTTAAAGGCTTTGGTGGCCAGGTCCTGGAAGCTGGAGTATTCTGGAAAGAACAGACAAGCCAGGTCCTCCAATCCAGTAGTCGAGCTCACGGATTGGTGCTCATCTTCCACATGATGGCTGTCCTGTGGAAAGGTATTTCGTTTTAGTGAGCCTGTTAGGAAGTCTCTCAGAGCAGGAAGAATACCTGCCTGTGTGAGGAACTCCCAGAAGGGCTGGGGGTGCCAATTGCGAGGTGCAGAGAGAGAGACAAGACCAAGTAAGACAGAGAAAAGCCAGGAGGCTGTGCAATTCTCCAGGAGATTTGTGAGTACAGGGGTGACCCCTACTTATGTGTTTGCCTAAGTTGCCCAGTTTAGTAAGGGAACTCTTCATGTGTGAAGAAAGCACACAGTGGGCAGGATTTATTTTTATGATTTGTTTTATATACTGAAATGGTCACCCCTGTGTGTAAATAAAATGCCTTAAAAAGAAGAAAAGTGTCTGTTGTTGATCCTGCAGCTTACAATAGTTATCACATGTTAACTTACGCGCCTCTTTTCCAGCATGAGCATGTCTTTCTTCATAGCCAAGACTTTCCATAACTTTTACCAGCTTAGTTGCCCTTCTCATACAATAATGTCCTGTTTGAGCGCTGGAATCCAAAAATTGTACAGCATAATGTAGATGGGGCCTTACCAGTGCTTTGTACAGTGAAAGTATAACCCCCTCCTGAAAACACCTCAACTGAAAAAAGTATTTGGAAGATGAATAACCCCTTTAATGTTTAATTAATTGTTGCAGACATATGGTATCCTTCCATGATTTTGATCCTTATACCTATCTGGAAAACCCCAGATCCCAAGCATTCCAGATAAGAAAGCTTACACCTAATGTTTTATTCGGGGTAATTTAAGAATTCTAAATCTGGTTGAATTGTTTTGTAATTTCAATTTTGTAACAAGATAAAGTACCATAAATACCTACTAAAATGAAAACAGAAACATGATTTTTAATTGAAATATAGAGAAACATATAAAAAATATAATTTGCACAAAAAAATTCATTTGGAAAGCTCTATGTCTCTTATGCGGGCAGGTCAATACCAAATGAGTATAGTTTTATCTAGCTAACCTAGAAGCTCAACTTTGCTAATATTGAACCATACAGCATCATTAGGAACTAAAATAAAAGATCCAAAATATGAATGTCAGGGGTCTTCAGTTTGATGTCTAATGCATAGAAGCAAAATGAAGGAAAACTTAAAATCAGATGTAAAATTGAGGTTTCACTGTAGTGAGACCCCTTTCAAAATGCAACAATATACATCTACATTTTCAATAAAAATTGAAGCATTAAGAAAACTTCCACAAACCCATTAGTCTGTGTATAGCAAATGCATACTTACTTTTCAGCTCACGAATGAAAGAAACTGGCTTTACATTATTTCCACTGTTAGCAAACACTTGAATCAGATGATTTTGCATAATGCAAAGCATACAGAAACCACTTTGCTGACCTACAAGTAGAAAGTTATAAACATGTTTAAGTATGAATACACAGCCCCATAAAAATATTGGTTTTAGCTTACTTATCTAGATATTTACAATAAATGCTTACAGTTGCTGGTGTGCTCCTTAGACAACAAGTAGTTAGCAAGTGGAGGAGTGTATGTGAGACACTGAACGGTTGCATTGAGGAAGCAAGTATTGCCTAGATTTTGAAGCCCTGCCCCAACCCTGGAGATTCGATCCCATTTCATGGACAATTTGTCAGCTGGAAACAGAATTTTTTGAGGAACAGGAACACCATCTGACCGTCCAGATGAGACACTGACACCTGCAAAGATTAGGGCAGAAGGTAGTAAAGTGATCCAGAAGACAAAAGCATCTTCTGTCATTATTTAATTCATATTTTATTTATCCTAGTGCTACATTTAGAACGTTATTATGCTTTATTTATAAAGCTCTTCTTAAGCAGCTCATTAGAGACTTTATTTTTTATACCAGTTCCTGCCCTAGTCACGTTTACAAACTAAACGTTCCTACCATGCACAAACACAAAGTTTAGAAGGTAATTACAGATGTATGTGGTGTGAGAGCATACAAACTATGAGATATACCCCAATGTTACAAAACACCAATACTAACCACTGTGCTTACACATGCTGATTTATAAATACAAAAACATTTATAGCTATCAAGCCAGATACCCAATAAAGAAATGATGAAGTTCTGAGAATGAGCAATCACCTAAACTCCCATTATAACTTTGCTCTAGTCTTGGCCCCCTATTTTTTTTTTAATATTTATTCTTTATTAGTAAAAAAAAAGTTATATATTCAGACATGGTCCTGTGACTGCAAGCTCTGGACAATTCCCAGCTTGCAGAAATGTACAATTGTTTTCCTGAACCATATAACAAATAACAATAAACCAGCTTTCGTGAATACTGTCATTTTTGTGTTTATACCTTTTATCAAGTTTGGGGTTGGCATCATAGTGGGTAAGAGGTGGTTACGTGGAGTACATGATGTGGTTTCTCCTTTCCAATGTTCTTCCTTCTGCTTTGAGTGAGAAAATAATTAACAGTGACTTATCAGCTAGGTGACACATTTCTGTAGGTCCTCCATGGTGTCTAGACTTTATAAAAGTATTTGAGAGTCTTGTTTTCAAACTGGTCATCTTTTCTAGGACTAGCATGTTATCCATTTTGGTTTTTACCATTTGAAAATCCAAGAAGATGCTATGACCTGTTTTGAGACTGAGAAAATGTGTGTTCTCAATTTCCTGAGATGTTTTTCCAGTGACATCTGTTATTAATGTGTAGACGCGGATCCAGAATCGGATGGCTTTATGGCATTCCCACCACATATGCAAGAAGCTGCCTTGTTGGCCACAATTTCTGAAGCATAGTGGAGGTCTTGATAGGTACCATTTTGCCAGTCGGGTAGGGACTAGGTACCACTGATGTAATATTTTTTTGAGATGTTTCTTGTATTGATATGTTAAAAGAGCAGTGTATTGTGTCCTTAATGTCAGACCATTGGTCTTCCTCCATACAAATTTCTAGGTCTTTTTCCCATACTAATACATATCTCAGCTTCTTCAATGGGGTCGAGTGATTTAGCTGGTCGTATAACATTGAGGTAGTCCTTTGTTGAGGGAAATCTTGTATACACACTTTCATATATTGTTGGGTTTGAAAACTTTTCTCCTTTCATAGGGTACTCATATAATCTTATTTGGTGATATTATAGGATTTCTCATTGTGGGATATAATTTTTCTTGAAGCTGTTGCCATAATCGGAGTTGTCCATTTTTAGTCATTGAATATATGGAGTGCAAGTTATTATCTGTCCACCATTGGAATGTGCCTTTTTTTGCACCAGGGGAAAATCATTGTTTGCCTCAAAGATTGCTACCGGTTTATGAGGAGAGCATAGTCCGTTGGTTGATGATATCATGGTAACTTGGTGTCTGCTTTGTTTGCTGTCTACAAATGTTTTACCCATTCTCTAAAATTTTTTCCCTGTTAATAGTAAATTTATTTGGGTTCTCAAATGGTCTATTTGTATTTTAAGGGAGAGGTCCCTGGGGGTAATTTAAGTTCCTCCTTACTCTGTAATTGTTTAGTTAAGCTGTTTTTCTGTTTTTGCTTTCTTTAATCTTGCTTTAGTTTGCATGAATATGCCGGAGAATTCATGCTTTATGGGCAGACCATAAGGTAGGACTAGTGACTAGGGATGTTGTTGGTCTTAAAATATTGTTTTAGTTCTTGTTCTATGTTGTTTGTTATTTGTGGGTCTGATAACATGTAGTCATCTATTCACCACCTCTAAGAGTTTGGTTTGTTGAATAAGTTGGACAGTTGTACTATTACAAGCGAGTGGTCAGAACAGGAGCGGGGCATATTTTAGAGTGTACTATCAGTGGGGCTAAGTGTTGCTGTATTAGGATCATGTCTATCCTGGAAAAGGAGTTGTGTGGAGCTGAAAAGTATGTAAAATCTTTTTGTTGAGGGTAGCACTCTCTCCAGGTGTCTAAATAGGTATACTTTTCTACTCAGCAAAGTAATGGGGGCCATGTGTTCTTTTAGTTTTAGCCTGTTGTATTGTTTTTGGCTGTCTCCCTAAATGAGGGTTGATCAATTCATTTAAGTCTCCTCCCAGCAACGTTGGAGCTCTACTATGGTCCTTGAGTAGAGTGAAACAGGTTTTATAAAATATATTTAGGCTTTCATTTTTTAAGGGAAGATGCTAGATAGACATTACGATAAGCATAGGTGCTGAGGATCTAGAAAAATGTATCTCATGAAAGAACACAATGTCAGCTGCCAGCTGATTATAGTGTCTGAAGTTTAACCCCCTCTACATTATGTGTCACACATAACAGCACCATATCTCTCTCTGTTTACAAAGCTGTTGGTATTGTTTTGCTGTCATTGTAACCCCTGCACTTATTTGACAGTTATTCATTACATCATCGAAAAAAAATTGAACAGTAAACAGTAACAGGTTGCATTTTAACCATTATGGAAATTTTGTGATGTATCAAATACTAGTAAGGTACAACTATCGACTGTATAGGACGTGTGTGTGTGTGTGTGTGTGAGGGGGGGGGGAATTCCAACCGACAACCCCCTTGATTAACTGTAGTAACAGTTACCCAGAGTTGGTGTCTGTCAGCCACAGTTTTTTGGGCTTTTTTGCCATAGGGGTGAGATGGAGCGGTCACTGTTGCTCTTTGGTGGAGACGGAGGTTTTGTGGAGGTGGGTGGTGTCGGTCAATTTGAGTCGAGACAGTAGGTGTAAGCCTTGCCTGCGGAGTAGAGATTGAGTGCTGTTGGTTTTGGAAGGAAAAAGATAGTTTGAAAGGATATCCCCATCTGTATCTGATCCGATGGGAGATCAGTATGGTCGTGACTGGTTTCATCAGCTTTCTGCGTTGTATGGTTGTGGATGCCAGGTCCGTATAGATAGAGTACTTGTGGCCTTTGTAATCCAGATCACGATTGCCTCCTTGGATTTAAAATAGTGTACTCTGGCTATAATGTCTTTCGGAGGGGCTCCTTGCATTCTGGGTCCTAGAGCTCGGTGGACCCTATCCAGAATTAGTTGGTCCGGCTGCATATATGGCATGAGTTCTGACAACAGTTGTGGAATCTCGGAGTGTAGATCCTGAATCATGTCTTGGAGGCCCCGTATTCTGATATTGTTCCGGCATGACCTGTTTTCTGTGTCTTCCATGCGGCCTTGCAGGTCTGTTAGTTGTTTTTACAGGTTGGTGATGAGTTGGCCGTGCGTGTTGACTTTGTTTAATATTTCATCAACCTTATCTTCCACTGCCTCTGTTCTATTTCCCAGGTCTCATAACCTTGCGTCACGTGGCTCTTGATCCTTGTTGCTACCGCGGTCAATTCCATTTGCAGTAATTTTTTGAACCGGCTAATGAGTATTGCGTGGCCAGAGTATGTTGGCGTAGTCTCCTCTTTCAGAGTCTCTGTCTGTCTTTGAGGAGGCCCGGGGAGAAGTTTTTGTGCTGGCGGCCATCTTGGATTTTGTAGCCACGTGTGGCGTAACTGTCTGTGGAGGAGATTCTTTACATTTGGAGAGCAGTCTACTCGGTCTTCCTCCTCCGGTCATATTCCGGAACACTTGCCTATCACCTGTGGGTGTTTTTGTGTCTGGGTAAGTGCTTAATATTGCTTACAGGAGTCGGCAGGAGTGGAGCCCTGGAAGGTTGCGACTGCTCAGGTCGCAATCATAACCATGCCCCTTGGACTCCTTGGAATTTTTTGTAAAGGCAGAAGTTGTATATTATTTTTGTTTCAGTACATCTCTTAAAGTGGATCTGTCACCCGACACAAAAAGCTGTAGAATAGTCCTTTTCAAATTAAACATGAAATCCAATTTCTATTTTTTATTAAAGCATTCATAGCTCATTTAAAAATCTCAGCTGTCAATCAAATATTGTCTGCCCCCTCCTGTATGCCTTAGGTATATGGATTTTTGTCCATATGTTACTGGGGAAAAAACGAGGTTTGGTTGGGATACCTGAGTGACCACAGGTGTCTGTCTGGTTATTTTATGACAACCTGAAAAAACTGTTTTTGAATATTAAAACATTTCTTGTATGCCTGTGTAAGACACAGCTAAAATAAAATAAAGAAATTAAGTATATAAGAGAAATATACATCTGCTGATCCTTCCCTAGCTATATCCAATGATCAATAGGATCAGATGATACTGTACCAGCATAATTGTACAGGATGTATGGACTTGTGGGGTCTCTCCTATGCGGCTACAGTGGATTTTTGTTACAAAGTAGGAAAGTTGGTAAAGTCTAATACAGAGGTGGAATAAGGTCAACAGGGACAATGCGGCATGTACTGAACATTACTTTTTGCCAGTTGTTATAATTAAGAAATATATCTGTTATTTCTGACACTAAACTAAAATTATGCCAGTTACGCTTTTGAATTTCCTGAACCACAAAAAGAAATTCAAAAGAACTGATGAAACTAATTACCAGTCCACTGAGTAGGCACTGATCCAAAAAAAATGTAAACAATTAATAAAATATGGATTTTATAAAATTATGGGCAGAATGCAATATCAACACAAGCCCTATTTATTGTGTTCATATTTAAGTAAAGGCTTATACTGTCCTTTTAAAGGAACCGTTCAGTGTAAAAATAAAACTGGGTAAATAGGTTGTGCAAAATAAAACATGTTTCTAATGTAGTTAGCCAAAAATGTAATGTATAAAGGCTGGAGTGACTGGATATGTAGCATAATAGCCAGAACACAGCTCCCTGCATTGCAGCTCTCTAACACCGAGTGAGACAGCAACTTGAAGGGGGGGCCGCATGGGACACAACTGTTCAGTGAGTTTGCAATTGATCCATAGCAAAGAGCAAACCGTTATGACCCATGTGCCCCCCCCCAAGTTTCTGATAGGTTACCAGGCAGTAACCAATCAGTGGAAACCAATAGAGCTGCAAAGCAGGAAGTAGTGTTCTGGCTATTGTTACACATCCAGTCACTCCAGCCTTTATACATTACATTTTTGGCTAACTATATCAGAAACATGTTTTATTTTGCACAGCCTATTTACCCAGTTTTTATTTTTACACTGAACTGTTCCTTTAATGCAGTCAGCTCATTTCCTTTGCTACTTGGTGGTTCTGGGTAGTGCAAATTTCCATTCAAGGGGGCCTATTTAAAGGGGACCCGTCACCCAACAAAATTATTAAAAATCCTATTTTATCATGTTACTCAAGTAAAATGAACTTTTATTACACTATATAAATTATTTGAATCTTGTTTCCTTCAGTCTGGGAATTCATAATTATAGCAAGCAGGCATAAGCCATTTTGTGGACACTGTTATTAAGGCAAGCCTTGCATCATCTCAGAATCTTGTTTGTGCACCAGAATGGGGGACCTGATGTCCATCCCCATGCCCTAGCTACACAATTAAATGGTGAAGAGAGAGGGGGAATGCGTGGAGAGCAGTGACATCTAGGAAGTGCTCAATGGAAAGTGAAAGTAATTGTCTGCCCCGCCTCTATGCCTAAGGGATAGAGGAGGGGCAGACAATATTTGATTGACAGCTGAGATTTTTAAATGCGTTTACAACAGCTATGAAAGCTTTAATAAAAAATAGAAATTGGATTTCATGTTTAATTTGAAAAGGACTTTTATTATACAGATTTGTGTGTCTGGGTGACAGGTCCACTTTAATAGGGTAGTTGTATTAATAGCTCACTTCTGTCTGGCCAGTCTCGCTAATCATAGCATTCACTAAATGTACCTCAGTGTGTGTACAATGTGCTGGCCAAGTATCATTGTCATTTTAAGGCTTCCTGTTTAAGCACATAGGTGCCCCCCAAAAAGGGGGATTTGTAGTGGGATCGTCCAAGAACCTTCCACGGTCTGTCAGAAAGTGAGCATGGGTTTTATTCGATCTTCTGTATGTGACCTCTAAGACAAGCGGTCTATGATCAGAATTATCAGGCCTTCAGTTTTGAGCATCCACATACCAAATTTTATAAAGTAACTATATAAAATGATTGCTTGGTAATAACAGGAGAAGCACCATATGCTTCTCCTGTTATTACCAAGCAATCATTTTATATAGTTACTTTATAAAATTTGGTATGTGGATGCTCAAAACTGAAGGCCTGATAATTCTGGTCTTCATGGAGGAACAAAACACACTGAAAATAATCAAAAATCATATTTAAGAGCTTCTATGAAGGATGATCTGGCAGAAGCAATTCTGTTTCCAAGAGCAATACTTTAATTTTGGATTGTATATTAAGGGGCAGTTCATAGAATGGATAACCAACTTTTCAATCCGTCTTCATTTTTTTGATAGTTTTTGAATTATATCCCTTTTAAGCTTTTAAATGAGGGTCACTGACCCAATCTAAAAAAACAAATGCTCTGTAAAATATATCTGCATTGTTATTGCTACTTTTTGTTACTTGTCTTTCTATTCAGACTGTCTCTTATTCAAATCAATGCATGGTTGCTAGGGTAATTTGGACCCTAGCAATCAGACTGCTGAAACTGCAAACTGGAGAGCTGCTAAGTAAAGAGCTGGTGCTACGGTTAGCATGCACTGGTAAAAGCTGTGTGTTTACTTCAGAAAGACTACTATAGTTTATATAAATAAGCTGCTTTGTAGCCATGTGGGCAGCCATTGAAGCAGGCAAAAAAATGAGAAAATGCACAGGTTACATAGCACACAACAGATAAGCCAATAATACATAATTCAGATTAAATGTTTTTGCAATTGAAAAATGAAACATTAAATTCTTACACTGGTGTAGGGTTGGAATCCCATCAGTTTTTCCATTATAAATGGCTATCTGGGATTGTGGGCTCAAAAATACATATTTGCTCTTCAGTGCCTTCAGCTGGTAGCACAAATTACTGCTGGCTGGATGAAACACAATTCTCTGGAGAAGGATTTTCTTTGCAGAAGAGGCCAGCAACTTCCCCAGCTCTGGATCTTCAGTGTCATTTTTAGCATTCTTCAGTGCATCCTTCAGTTTCTCCACAATGGGCATTGTGCACTTTAAAAAAGAAAGGAAAGAAAGTCAGACAAACCTAGCCTTACTATTCCTAACTCAGTATGGCAAACAATCTGTTTCTGCATTTGTGTTCTTGTGCCATTGATCAGACGGTCTATATTTGGGTGTACATTTGCAATATGTCTCCTTCATACAGGCAAAACTCACTTGCAGAGGGTAACACTAAATTACCTATTTATCAAAATTCAAATTTGTGAATTTTAGGTTTTTCAATTTGAATAAACTTGAATGGTAAATTATGCCATACCTGTACAATGAAAAGGTGAACATTACCTTTACTAGGGGAGAATGACAACCAAGATGGGAAGGCTGGGATTTTTTTTCCAGAAAAGAACTATAAAAGAGAATAACGTATGCTATCTTTTGGACCGAAAGAAAAGAAACTCACAGTATCAATTCATGCTTCATCCTTTAGTGATTGATTATATTTTTACTACTTGACCACTGTGAGATTTGATAACCTGTAACCCTGTGAGATTTTCTGCTTACTCTTCCTGTGTATGCTCTCTATGAAAAAAACTGTACCTGCTGTATAAGCTATACAGCATGAGACTGCAGAAAAAGCAGGAAATGCAGGAACATTTAAAGAAATTGCAGAACAGCTCAGAGGAATTGGAGAGGAAATTAAAGACAGCAATTTAGCAGCTCTCCTTCTATGCAGCCTGCCTGAATCATATAGCCCTCTGATAAATGCCATTGAAGTCAGACCAGAGTCAGAAATAACTCTAGAATATGTCAAAGGCAAGTTAATTGATGAATATAATCGCAAAAAGGAAAACAGAGCTGTGAAAGAAACTATAGCATCAGAAAAAGCTCTTAAAGCTGATAAATTGCAAACGGAGACGCACAGAGCAGAATGTGTTTTAGCTGTAAAAAGCCAGGCCATTTAAAGAAAGACTGCTTAATATGGAAAAATGAACAAACATGCAGTGGCAAAGACACCAAAATAAATTTCAAAGGGTGTTGCACATAAAACTCCAGATAGTATAGATAACACAGTGGAGTGGATGTTTCAAGCTTACTCAAGATAACTGCTCATCAAACTGGTGTATTGACTCAGGAGCAACGAGTCACATGACAAGTGATAACCATTTATTTGATCAAATAGACGGTGATACAAAAGAGAAGTGTTCCTTGCAAATGGGAACAGCAGCACTATGAAAGGAATTGGTCATGGCTATGTGAACTGTGTCAGAAGCACAGGACAAAAACATAATATACGTGTGAAGGATGTACTATATGTTCCTGAATTAGAGGGGAGCCTCCTATCAGTGAAATGTTTGACAAATGCAGGGTGCTCTGTTCATTTTAAAGGCAAAGTATGCACAAATTCAGAATGGTTCAGAAATTATAGCTGAGGGAACAGCAGACAGACACCTGTATGAGCTCAAATGTGGAGAAAACAAGGCTAAAATTGCCAATCGCCTCATCAGAAATGCATTCATACATGGCACAGATGTCTGGGACACAGACATCCAGATGCAATACATGAACTGTTAAACAAAATATGACTTCTGATATGGATATCTCACCATGCAATACAATCATAAAATGCATCTGCTGTATCAAAGCAAAGGCAATAAGGTTACCACTACCTAAAACAAGTCAGAGCAGGGCAAATCAACCCTTAGAGTTGATCCACAGTGATGTATGTGGACCAATGAGAACACAGTCCCCAGCTGGAAACAAGTATTTTGTGACTTTCATAGATGATTACTCCAGATATACAAAAGTATATCTAATGAAGCGCAAAAGTGAAACACTGGATAAACCCAAGGAGTATATAGCAGATATATTTCAGCACAATCCTGTGACATTTAAGATCTCACAATGGAGGGGAGTACACAAGCATTGAAGCTAAAGCATATCTAAAGGAACAAGGAATTCAACATCAAACAAGTGCTCCATATGCTCCAGAACAGAACGGTGTAGCAGAAAGAAAGAATCACACACTTGTAGAGATGACAAGGTGTGTGCTAATTGATGCAAACCTCCCAAACAAATTCTGGGGAGAAGCAATAACCACAGCAACATACCTACAAAACCATCTACCAACAAAATCTATAGCAGCTACCCCTTACGAGCTGTGGAATGGTAAGAAACTTAGTGTAAATCACTTGAGAACATTTGGTTGCAAGGCATATGTGCACATTCCAAGTGAAAAATGCCACAAACTGGGAGACAGAGCTACAGAAGGTGTATTTTGTTGGATATAGTCAGCAAAGTAAAGCTTACAGAGTTCTAAATCCTAAAACCTGCAAAGTGACAGTAAGCCACTTTTCATATTTTGACGAGTCTTCCTTATCAAAAACCATGTACCTGAATCCTCTGAAGAGACAACAACAGTGTCTGTAACAGGAGGGGTAGAACCACTTGCCAAAACAGGTGACTCTATGAAGCACATGATGGAAAATTCACAAAGTACACCTCAACAACCAAATGTCACAGAGGAAACTGAACTGCGAAGGTCAACCCACACCACAAAAGGGATACCAGCTCCCAGATGAATGAAACATGGACTTTGACTCAGTTACCTCAGGGTCGCAAAGCAATAGGTTGCAAGTGGATATTTGTGAAATACAATGCAAATGGAGAAGTTGAGCATTACAAGGCTAGATTAGTTGCCAAAGGGTACTCACAAAAAAATTGGTCAGGAAGATGATGAAACTTTTGCTCCATTAGTGAAACATACAACTGTGAGAACACTCTTATGCATGGCAGCCAGCAAAGGTATGCAAGTAAGACACATATATGTGAAAAACTGCATTTCTTTATATTGAAATTTATGAAGACCTATACATGGAACAACCACATGGTTTTGTGAATCCAGAAACCATAGATTTGTTATGCAAGCTTCAGAAGGGCCTAAATGGACTTAAACAAGCTGCCAGAGCCTGGAATGAGAAACTAAATCAAGTCCTTTTACATGTAGGATTTTCCAGAATCAAGGCAGATCCATGTCTTTACAGTAAGAAAGAAACCAACAGATGGATATATGTATTGATCTATGTGGATGATGTACTAGTCTTATGAGCAAGAAGGGGACAGTGATGACATTGTTCAAAGACTAAAGGCAAACTTTGAAGGATTTGGGAAATGTCACATATCACCTTTTGTGGGACTCTCAAGATCAGGGAATGGGTGTTGGGAAAACAACTGATGATTGTTCAAGTGCATGCAGGGAGGGTATATTGTTGCTTAGCATCAATGTGATGTCATGTTTGACCTGTAACCCTGTGTGTATGCGCTCTATGAAAAAGTTCCTGTTGCAGACATGTTATGCTGAGTTCTATAAAGCAACCAAGTTACTGTTCACACAGAAGTTGGTGTGTCTGTCCTCAATTAGGGTAAGGCCAGATGAGGAGATTCGGAGAGATTTTGTCGCCTGGCGACTTATCGCCAGCGTCTTTTCCCCATAGGCTACAGCGCAAAATCGCCTGCGCTAATGCACACGCGGCGATGCGTTTTCAATAGTCGCCCAAAGTTGCCTCAGTGAGGCAATAGTCTGATAGAAACAGTATTGACACATGTGCCAAATGAAATTTCCAAATTTCCTTTTGCACCACAGGCCTAGAGTTCCCACAATGAGGTGCTTGCTGACAAAAGTAAAACGCAGATGAGCCTAAGAACATTTTAGTAAGCTCAGGCTCAGTTGATGCATTAATTCTATATTTTAGTAAATAATAAAGATTGACAGTACCCACACACCATAACTACACAAACAAATTTAAAATTACACAGAAAATGTAATTATACATTTAAAACTCAAAAAATCATTGTTTGAACATACCTTTTTTGGTGTGTTTTCTTAGTTATCCAACAGTTACTTTTAGTCCCTCAAGTGTGGCCAATTTATCAGCTATGTCTACCAGCTCTCCTGAATCCTAAAGAAAGGAGTGGTTAAACTAAAAAACACATTTATAAAATAACAAACACCTCCAAGTTCAATTCAAATATTTAAGCACCGACACATGTGCAATGTCACTGTATAATATGCTGGGGAATGCCAATACATCTACATATGCCACTGTGTTATGATCTCTTACTGATCTACACTAGTGCCATGGGTCTCTCTAGAGACCTAGACATAGTACTCCTAAGGTTCCTAACTGGACCACATTCATTCAATTCTACAGCATTAAAGGGGTTGCTCACCTTTGAATTGACATTTAGTATAACGTAGAGAGTGATATTCTGAGAAAATTTGCAATGTTATTTTTTTTATTATTTGTGGTTTTTGAGTTATTTAACTTTTTATTCTGCAGCTCTCCAGTTTGCAGTTTCTTCAATTTGGTTGCTAGGGTCCAAATTACAAAATTAATTAAAAAAAACAATGAAGACCTTAGAATTGGCCATTCTATAAAATACTAAAAGTTAATGGCCCTTAAACCTTATTGGTTGCTGGGCACTGTGGTAGGGTCTGAGCATGCGCAGCAGGGAAGAAAGACAGTGCTTTCCTTCCACAAGAGTTGCTAGTTGACACCCTTCTCCAGAGGGAGAAGTAAGGGCAAGGCTAATTGCCAGAAATGGCCCGCATTTTTCCTCAGGCTGAAATCAGCCCCTACACAGGCTTCGACGCTGACATCAGTCTTCTTCCTTGCCATAAACCTGGAACAAATGTGTAAGCTAAGGTTACCAGCCTTCCTATATTCTTGTCGTTTTTTTCCTATTAATAACATTGGCATCAACCATCATTTTTATCGGCCAGGCCCAAGCAGCAGATTTCAACTCGGAATATGAATCAGCCACAGCAGTGATTAGCCTAAGTGCCGTCTTTCATAATAAATAAAAATTAACAATTTCTGCTTAATACAAGTATTTGGGAAAGTGCTTTAGTTACAAAGTGTTAACTCTTTGGTAGGACTTTGCAAAGGTAACATAACATATCATCTTTAAATAAATCTTGCTCCAAATAAAGTTTTCTACAGCTGCATTGAGATTTTCACAAAACCTGCTGATGTGCAAGTGAGCAATGACGCAACAACCAGATGTGAAGTTTTGGCCCTGTCAGAGACCTATGGCTGATAAAGTATCAAAGTACAGTAGTTACTGTATTTAACAGTTTATAAATTGCAACAATAATGGATGAGGAAAAAGCAGAGAAAACACAATTGTGTTTTTCAAGAAGGCCTAGGGTACCTGGTAGGTTACCTACCAATTCTGAAGCCAAACAACTGCTTTGAGTTGCATTCCCTTACCAGGTTGGTATATATGTTCTTTCTACGCATTTTACACAGTGAATTATTTCTACAGAAGTCCCTTACACATAATTAAAAACTATACATTTTAATTCACAGTGCTGTAATTGCTAAATACAAAGTAATTTGATTTAAGAAAGCCGCACATTAATAACACCACATTCTACTCACGAAAGAGTTTCTACTCCACACTCGTGCCAAATATCAATTTCCGGCACTATATGTGCGTATTTCCGGAATTTTACACCATGCTGCTAGTTCCAAGTTGCGGCCTCGGGTGACGTCACGAACACGTGACGCTAAGCTGAACACGTGACGCTAAGCCCGGGGACGTCTCTAACAACACGTGACACGGCGCCTTAGCTGGCGCATTCTTCAAATTCTTTTAGGACATTTAGCGCCTATTCGGCGCCTTCTTCAAGGTATATAAAGAGAATGCACGTAAGCCCAGCTTAGTGGGTACTCGTGGATGCATGGAAAAGAACGCGTCATTGAACGCCGTCAGTGTCACAAGCTCTTTTTATAAGTGAGTATTGTGGCACTATCATTTCTTGGGGCAGACATATTGGTGGAATACATCTGTATATGTGCAAAATGGATCTGCTGTTACATCAACCGGGGGCATTTGCTGTTGCTAGATGTGGTCTCTGTATGGTGTGTGCCCTTAAGGTTGCGTCTAGATCCAAGTTGCTAATGGTACAGAGGATCTTTCCAGATTAGGAAATAGATCTTTCAGTGTGGTTGGGCTAAATCCTAGTGGGAAAAGGTACAGTAATAGAAACTAGACAATTCAGTCAGACATAGCTAGTTCCAAGTTGCTAATGGAACAAAGCTACTTTACAGATTAGGAAATAGATCTTTCACTATAGTTGGGCTAAATCCTAGTGGGCAAAGGTACAGTAATAGAAACTAGACAATTCAGTCAGACATAGCTACAGTAGTTCCAAGTTGCTAATGGAAAAATTATCTAGTTGGAAAATGAATAGACACTAGACAATATAGTGCATGTAAAATACATCCCATTTATTTTTAGTGTTTGGAAGGACTTGTGGGTATGATTTAGCTCATTTATTTTAAAGGTATACTCTCCCTTTCACTCTATTTAGTATATCATGGTTCTTATAGGATAATGTCAGCAACTAGGATTTAGTGTATTTTACACAAAGAGTCTATTTCCTAGTGGGAAACACAATATGATATGCTCTTAGTGGGTTCTCTGCTCCGCTCTACTGGTATATTATAAGACACTAGAATCTAGTGTATTTTGTATGTTGCTTACAAAGTTGCTTAAATACATGCTTTGCTTAGCAGGGATATTATCCACTAGGATCTAGTGTTTTCTAAATGAAGCTTCTATTTCCTAGTTGCTTACATACATCTTTGCTTACCAGGGATATTATCGACTAGGCTCTAGTGTTTTCTAAATGAAGCGTCTATTTGCTAGTTGCTTATATACATCTTTGCTTACCAGGGATATTATCCACTAGGATCTAGTGTTTTTAGTATGAAGCGTCTATTTCCTAGTTGCTTACATACATCTTTGCTTACCAGGGATATTATCCACTAGGATCTAGTGTTTTCTAAATGAAGCGTCTATTTCCTAGTTGCTTACATACATCTTTGCTTACCAGGGATATTATCCACTAGGATCTAGTGTTTTCTAAATAAAGCGTCTATTTCCTAGTTGCTTACATACATCTTTGCTTACCAGGGATATTATCCACTAGGATCTAGTGTTTTCTAAATAAAGCGTCTATTTCCTAGTTGCTTATATACATCTTTGCTTAGCAGGTATATTATCCACTAGGATCTAGTGTTTTCTAAATGAAGCGTCTATTTCCTAGTTGCTAACATACATCTTTGCTTACCAGGGATATTATCCACTAGGATCTAGTGTTTTCTATATGAAGCATCTATTTCCTAGTTGCTTACATACATCTTTGCTTACCAGGGATATTATCCACTAGGATCTAGTGTTTTCTATATGAAGCGTCTATTTCCTAGTTGCTAACATACATCTTTGCTTACCAGGGATATTATCCACTAGGATCTAGTGTTTTCTATATGAAGCATCTATTTCCTAGTTGCTTACATACATCTTTGCTTACCAGGGATATTACCCACTAGAATCTAGTGTTTTCTAAATGAAGCGTCTATTTCCTAGTTGCTTACCGTATATACTTGAGTATAAGCCGAGTTTTCCAGCATCCAAAATGTGCTGAAAAAGTCTACCTCGGCTTATACTCGGGTCAGCGGGCAGTAGCTGAGATTGCAGTCAATTTTAATCATTCCTATACCAACAGTTCACTTGGGGAGAGACTGCAATATCCCACAATGCCCTCTGTTGGTTATATGAAAGAATAACAGTGCGCCCTCTGTTGGTTATATGAAAGAATAACAGTGACTGCAATATCACACAGTGCCATCTGTTGGTTATATGAAAGAATAACAGTGACTGCAATATCACACAGCACCCTCTGTTGGTTATATGAAAGAATAACAGTGCGGCCTCTGTTGGTTATATGAAAGATTAACAGTGACTGCAATATCACACAGCGCCCTCTGTTGGTTATATGAAAGAATAACAGTGCGCCCTCTGTTGGTTATATGAAAGAATAACAGTGACTGCAATATCACACAGCACCCTCTGTTGGTTATATGAAAGAATAACAGTGCGGCCTCTGTTGGTTATATGAAAGATTAACAGTGACTGCAATATCACACAGCGCCCTCTGTTGGTTATATGAAAGAATAACAGTGCGCCCTCTGTTGGTTATATGAAAGAATAACAGTGACTGCAATATCACACAGCACCCTCTGTTGGTTATATGAAAGAATAACAGTGACTGCAATATCACACAGCACTCTCTGTTGGTTATATGAAAAAATAACAGTGCGCCCTCTGTTGGTTATATGAAAGAATAACAGTGACTGCAATATCACACAGCACCCTCTGTTGCTTATATGAAAGAATAACAGTGACTGCAATATCACACAGCGCCCTCTGTTGGTTATATGAAGGATTAACAGTGATGGCAATATCACACAGCGCCCTCTGTTGGTTATACGAAAGATTAACAGTGATGGCAATATCACATAGCACCCTCTGCACATGGTAGTGGGACAGTGGGACAATGCACACAGTAATCCGTTTGGCAATTCTCTGTCACCATCAACTTTGCAAAGAAGTCCGGTTGATCGCTGGGGGGGTCGCTTTGGCAGAATGTGCGCTGCTGGGAGACAGGGCTGTAGTTGTGTCTAGGCTTATACTAGAGTCAATAAGTTTTCCCAGTTTTCATAGGTAAAATTAGGTACCTCGGCTTATACTCGAGTATATACGGTACATACATCTTTGCTTACCAGGGATATTATCCACTAGGATCTAGTGTTTTTATTATGAAGCGTCTATTTCCTAGTTGCTTATATACATCTTTGCTTACCAGGGATATTATCCACTAGGATCTAGTGTTTTTATTATGAAGCGTCTATTTCCTAGTTGCTTACATACATCTTTGCTTACCAGGGATATTATCCACTAGGATCTAGTGTTTTTAGTATAAAGCGTCTATTTCCTAGTTGCTTAAATACATCTTTGCATACCAGGGATATTATCCACTAGGATCTAGTGTTTTTAGTATGAAGCGTCTATTGCCTAGTTGCTTTAATACATCTTTGCATACCAGGGATATTATCCACTAGGATCTAGTGTTTTCTAAATGAAGCGTCTATTTCCTAGTTGTTACATACATCTTTGCTTAGCAGGGATATTATCCACTAGGATCTAGTGTTTTCTAAATGAAGCGTCTATTTCCTAGTTGCTTGCATACATCTTTGCTTACCAGGGATATTATCCACTAGGATCTAGTGTTTTTAGTATGAAGCGTCTATTGCCTAGTTGCTTAAATACATCTTTGCATACCAGGGATATTATCCACTAGGATCTAGTGTTTTCTAAATGAAGCGTCTATTTCCTAGTTGTTACATACATCTTTGCTTAGCAGGGATATTATCCACTAGGATCTAGTGTTTTCTAAATGAAGCGTCTATTTCCTAGTTGCTTACATACATCTTTGTTTACCAGGGATATTATCCACTAGGATCTAGTGTTTTTATTATGAAGCGTCTATTTCCTAGTTGCTTAAATACATCTTTGCATACCAGGGATATTATCCACTAGGATCTAGTGTTTTCTAAATGAAGCATCTATTTCCTAGTTGCTTACATACATCTTTGCTTTACAGGGATAAGATTATCCACTAGGATCTAGTGTTTTTAGTATGAAGCGTCTATTTCCTAGTTGCTTACATACATCTTTGATTTACAGGGATTCGATTATCCACTAGGATCTAGTGTTTTTTTCAGTAAATAGTATTTCCCAGTGGGCTACACTAGAATAGAATAGTATAAACAGACATCCTGTACTGCTCTACTGGGATACTATAATCCACTAGGATCTAGTGTATTTCATGGTAAGAGTCTATTTACCCGTGGGTTAAACACTATGGAATACCGTGAATGGACTCCCTGTTCTGCTTTTCTGGAAAATTAGAATCCTCTAAGTGTATTTTCTAAAAATAGCATTTCCTAGTGGCATTCACATTATGATTTGCTGTGAATGGACTCCCCTGTTTTGCTCTACTGGGATACTATAATCAACTAGTCTATTTTATGGAATAGGTCTATTTCACAGTGGGATAAACACTATGGAATATTGTAAATGGGCTACTGAATACTATAAACGAGTGCTGTCCAAATTCTGTGGTACGGAGGGCTGGATTTTTTTTGCCCTGTCGTCAGATAATGGAAACCAGTGTTGACCACTTCCTGTTTTCTAAACCATCCCCACATTATCATAAGAAGATATACATATGCACAAACACACACAAAAAGTTTGGTGCTCATCCATCACTTAGAAGTGAAAAAAGTTTAAAGGACAATTCAACCCCAATTCTTCTACTTTGACATTTTCCTGTCTCCTGCCGTGTGTGTTAGTTGGATGATCAGTCAGTCATGCTCTGCCTGAGGGAGGTGAACCTGGTGGGAGTTTGTTAGCAGTTTGAAATAACTGTTATGGGGAGGGCCCCATAACAATCATTTCATGTTTAATCATGCACTGGGGGTTGCTGTGCTATCCACTGGTGAGCAGGAGGCTTATGGATTTAACGGTATGTCTTAAAGGGGAATTCAACCCCATGGGCGCTAAACCCCTGCCCCCTTCCTCCTCCCCCCCTGGGCTATTGCCCCTAACTTGGAACTTACCCCCAAACTCCAGTTCCCTTCTTGTAGGTTCGCAGCTTCCATCTTGTCCTGCGCCGTTCTCTTCCTCCATTGATCGGCATGCGCATTCGCCGGTTTGTACTACTGCGCATGCGCCCAAAGTTTACGAAATTCAATCTCTGAACTTTGTGAACTTCGGGCGCATGCGCAGTAGTACAGACCGGAAAAACTGTCCTACTGCGCATGCGCTGCCAAACGATGGAGGAAGGAGACGGCACGGGACAAGATAGAAGCTGCGAACCTAAACTGCGAACTGGAGTTTGGGGGTAAGTTCCAAGTTAGGGGCAATGGAACACAGAGGGGGCAGAGGGCAGGCAGGGCATGGAACAAAGAGGGGGCTTAGGGCAGGCAGGGCATGGAACAAAGAGGGGGCATAGGGCAGGCAGGGCATGGAACACAGAGGGGGCATCAGGCAGGTGACACAGAGAGGGAGCATAAGGCAGGCAGGGCATGGAATACAGAGGGGGCATAGGGCAGGCAGGGCATGGAACACAGAGGGGGCATAGAGCAGGCAGGGCATGGAACACAGAGGGGGCATAGGGCAGGCAGGTGACACAGAGAGGGAGCATAGGGCAGGCAGGGCATGGAACACAGAGGGGGCATAGGGCAGGCAGGTGACACAGAGAGGGAGCATAAGGCAGGCAGGGCATGGAACACAGAGGGGGCATAGGGCAGGCAGGGCATGGAACACAGAGGGAGCATAGGGCAGGCAGGGCATGGAACACAGAGGGGGCATAAGGCAGGCTGGGCATATAACACAGAGGGGGCATAAGGCAGGCTGGGCATATAACACAGAGGGGGCATAGGGCAGGCAGGTGACACAGAGAGGGAGCATAGGGCAGGCAGGGCATGGAACAAAGAGGGGGCATAGGGCAGGCAGGGCATGGAACAAAGAGGGGGCATAGGGCAGGCAGGGCATGGAACACAGAGTGGGCATAGGGCGGGCAGGGCATGGAACAAAGAGGGGGCATAGGGCAGGCAGGGCATGGAACAAAGAGGGGGCATAGGGCAGGCAGGGCATGGAACACAGAGGGGGCATAGGGCAGGCAGGGCATGTAACAAAGAGGGGGCATAGGGCAGGCAGGGAACACAGGGGGCATAGGGCAGGCAGGGCATGGAACACAGAGGGGGCATAGGGCAGGGAGGTGACACAGAGAGGGAGCATAGGGCAAGCAGGGCATGGAACAAAGAGGGGGGGCATAGGGCAGGCAGGGCATGGAACACAGAGGGGGCATAGGGCAGGCAGGGCATGGAACACGGAGGGGGCATAGGACAGGCAGGGCATGGAACAAAGAGGGGGCATAGCGCAGGCAGGGCATGGAACACGGAGGGGGCATAGGGCAGGCAGGGCATGGAACAAAGAGGGGGCATAGGGCAGGCAGGGCATGGAACACAGAGGGGGCATAGGGCAGGCAGGGCATGGAACACAAAGGGGGCATAGGGCAGGGATGTGACACAGAGAGGGAGCATAGGGCAAGCAGGGCATGGAACAAAGAGGGGGCATAGGGCAGGCAGGGCATGGAACACAGAGGGGGCATAGGGCAGGCAGGGCATGGAACACAGAGGGGGCATAGGGCAGGCAGGGCATGGAACACAGAGGGGGCATAGGGTAGGCAGGGCATGGAACAAAGAGGGGGCATAGGGCAGGCAGGGCATGGAACACAGAGGGGGCATAGGGCAGGCAGGTGACACAGAGAGGAAGCATAAGGCAGGCAGGGCATGGAACACAGAGGGGGCATAGGGCAGGCAGGGCATGGAACACAGAGGGGGCATAAGGCAGGCAGGTGACACAGAGAGGGAGCATAGGGTAGGCAGGGCATGGAACACAGAGGGGGCATAAGTCAGGCAAGGCATGGAAGAAAGAGGGGGCATAAGGCAGGCAGGGCATGGAACACAGAGAGGGCATAAGGCAGGCAGGGAATGGAACAAAGAGGGGGCATAGGGCAGGCAGGGCATGGAACACAGAGGGGGCATAAGGCAGGCAGGGCATGGAACACAGAGGGGGCATAAGGCAGGCAGGGAACACAGAGGGAGCATAGGGCAGGCAGGGCATGGAACACAGAGGGGGCATAAGGCAGGCAGGGAGCATAGGGCAGGCAGGGCATGGAACACAGAGGGGGCATAGGGAAGCTGGCTGTAATAACCCCCTAATATTAGGAGCACAACAAGCCACCAAGTATGTAAAAGATTAGCAGCCTCCACTGAATAGCAAACGCATATTACAGTAAGGGAAGACAGGAGTAAAATCCTGCCCCAAGAAAAAAACCTAATGCTACCCAGCTCAACCCCAAACTCATTCAGTGTTGCACTGTGGCAGGTTTCTTCTCCAGGCAATCCCCGATTTGAAGAAGGTGCCGAATGTCACGTGACGGAGGCGTTCTCCGAGACGTTCGCGTGTTCGTGACTTCACCCACGGCCTGTCAACTAGGAACTAGCAGCTACCGTGCCCTTAATTTAAGAGGTTATTGGAGCCTACTTATATGAAATGTTTTTATTTTTTGGTTTATGGATGTTATGTTTTGAGGTGTGTGCTTTTTTTGAAGTGGGTGGTGACTTTTTTTTGCCTTTCAGGTGTGTGCCCTGCCTGCCCTATGCTCCCTGCGTGTTCCATGCCCTGCCTGCCCTATGCTCCCTCTGTGTGCCCTGCCTGCCCTCTGCTCCCTGAGTGTTCCATGTCCTGCCTGCCCTATGCGCCCTCTGTGTGTCCTTCCTGTCCCTCTGCTCCCTGCGTGTTCCATGCCCTGCCTGCCCTATCCTCCCTCTTTGCGCCCTTCCTGTCCCTTTCCTCCCTGCCTGCCCTATGCTCCCTCTGTGTGCCCTTCCTTTCCCTCTGCTCCCTGCGTGTTCCATACCCTACCTGCCCTCTACTCCCTGCGTGCTCCATGCCCTGCCTGCCCTCTGCTCCCTCTGTGTGCCCTGCCTGCCCTCTGCTCCCTCTGTGTGCCCTGCCTGCCCTCTGTTCCCTCTGTGTTCCATGCCTGCCCTATGCTCCCTCTGTGTGCCCTGCCTGCCCTATGCTCCCTCTGTGTGTTCCATGCCCTGCCTGCCCTATGCTCCCTCTGTGTGTTCCATGCCCTGCCTGCCCTATGCTCTCTCTGTGTGCCCTGCCAGCCCTATGCTCCCTCTGTGTGTTCCATTCCCTGCCTGCCCTATGCTCCCTCTGTGTGCCCTGCCTGCCCTATGCTCCCTGCGTGTTTCATGCCCTGCCTGCCCTATGCTCCCTCTGTGTGCCCTTCCTGTCCCTCTGCTCCCTGCGTGTTCCATGCCCTTCCTGTCCCTCTGCTCCCTCTGTGTGGCCTGCCTGCCCTATGCTACCTCTGTGTTCCATGCCCTTCCTGTCCCTCTGCTCCCTGCGTGTTCCATGCCCTGCCTGCTCTTTGCATGTCCCATGCCGTGCCTGCCCTCTGCTCTCTGGGTGTTCCATGCCCTGCCTTCCCTCTGCTCCCTGCCTGCCCTCTGCACCCAATGTGCACCATGCCCTTCCACTCCTATGCTCCCTGCGTGTTCCATGCCCTGCCTGCCCTCTGCGTGTTCAATGCCCTACCTGCCCTCTGCTCCCTGCATGTGCCATCCGCTGCTTGCCCTCTGCTCCCTATGTGCGCCATACTCTGCCTACCCTACATAACCTATGAGTAGTGAGCCTGGTGAGGTTTGTTGTTGGGGATAGTTAGCATTTGGAAATATTTGGTGGGGTGCCATAACATGTTAAATTATATTCTGGGGGTTGCTGTGCTATTCACTTGGGAGGAGGAGGCATATTGATTTAAGGGTATGTCATACCTGCAAACATTTTGCAAAGAGGGGGGGGAGTTGCCCCATGCAGTGAAATTTTTTTTGACCACGCCCATTTTTGTAGCCACACCACTTTATTACTATGTTAATTTTACAAAATTTGGTTATGAAAGTTTGAACACATTTCTGTTTTTTTTCCCCAGTTATTACAGTTTTGCCATTGAGGTGAATTGCCCTTTAAAGGAGAATTCAACCCCTTATTTTAAAAAAAACCCTACCTCCCCACCTCATCCCCAGGCTATTTCCTACCCCTGGTTAATACCCCTAACTTTTTTCTCATCCCTCAGTGCAGATTCGCAGCATTGGAGTTCACAGCAGCCATCTTTTTCTCTTCGGAAATCTTCAGGAAGAGTGGGACGTATCGGCGTATGCGCAGTTGGAGCAATTTTCCGGTTTTTGACAACTGCGCATGCGTCAAGTCATGGAAGTTCCCAAAGTGCCAGAAGATAAACCAAAGATTTCCGAAGAGAAAAATATGGTTGCTGTGAACTCCGATGCCGTGAATCTGCACCGAGGGGTAAGTAAAATGTTAGGGGCATTTACCCAGGGTAGCAGCTAGCCTGGGGGGGAGGGGTTTTTTTTTTTTTTTTTAATAAGGGGTTGAATTCTCCTTTAAACTGAGTTTAACTTCTACCAAGAGACTTGTTTATCTAAATTGTTACAATTGCTTATCTCAAAATTTTTATAAAAGTATATTAGTTGCACCTGGTGGCTGTTCTGGGCTATCTGCCAAAAGCCAGTTAAGTTAGAAACTTTGTATGTTTTTCTGGCTGTTCAGTGCAGAGAAAGTCGGGACTTTTCAGTACAAATGCGGGACTATGGGTTGAGCTGTCAAAAGCGGGACTGTTCAGCTGAAAACTGGACAGTTGGGAGGTATGGTATGTGGATATGGTCTTAAAATTTAACATGGATGTGGTTTAAAAATGGGGAGTGTTCAACAACGGCTTCCATTATCAGCCTTCCACCACATAGGCCAGGAAAATTCCAGATACTTTGGTAATCCTATGCACAATGGGCATCAAACTGTTCAGTGGACCCCTGGCAATCATAATTAGGATCTTTTTTTTTTTTTCGTACCTAATGGTATGTGGGAGATACGAACTTGCAAAGTAAAAGTTTTGCGGTGATTTTTCCAAATTTTCATACATTTTTATAGAAGAAAAGCTTTGTTGTTTGGTAATTAGGAGTAGAAAGACATGGTTATCCATTTTGGATATGACACAATTTGTCTTTTTTTTTAAAAAAAAAAAAATTATATATATATATATATATATATATATATATATATATATATATATATATATATATATATATATATATATATAGTTTCCTGGGATAAACCTACTGTTCCACATTGTACTGTAGTGCTTTCAGTAATTTCCTACTGGGAGTTTTTGATCTATTAAAGTCAAAATCTTCATAAAACTCTACATATTTGGTATTGGCACTTTCGAGACACTTGAGGCTTTCCAAATCAGTTTGATTTTTGTGCATAAAATAAAATATTTTTCTGGTATAAATCCCTATATTGTGAAAAATGGTAATGCTTTCCATTTTTGTTTTGTTATTAAGAGCACTAAATCAGTTCTCACTGAGGCAACTTTGGTCGACTATTGAAAACGCATCGCCCCGTGTGCATTAGCGCAGGCGACTTTTCATTGTAGCCTACGGGGAAAAACGCTGAGGCAGTTCAGGGAGATAGTCGCCCAAAAGACGAGGCGATTAGTCGCCAGGCGACAAAATCTCCTCGTGTGGACTAGCCCTAAATGGTTCTACTGGGCAACAATTTGCTTTTGTCTCTCTGCATTTAGGGCAACAATCATTCAACCCTTTTTTTTTTTTTATATCTTTCAACAAGATTTTAGGAGTTAAATAAGTTTTGCAACATTTTCCTGTATATACTGGAGGAAGTATACACCTTACTTTCTTTTACGCTATTAAAATTTCCTTAATTTCAATCTCCTCAGTATCTACTATCTACAGTCTTTTTCTTTTTGTCCTCTCATTATAATCTGTTTTCCCTCAAGAATTTTATTTAGAGGGATATAGTTTTTTTTTTTTACTCATGAGAAAGTTGTCCAGGCCATTGTTTCAGACTGCAAATGATAAATACCTAATAGTTCCTCTGGTATATGCTTAGGTTTGGGGGAAGGCAATTATATCTTGGGTTAGGGATGGGAATTGTATCACTGCTACACTTTTGCTCTATGATGTAGAGCAGGGGTGCCCAGGACGTCGATCGCGGTCTACTAGTAGATCCCCGTCATATTCCTGGTAGACCGGGGCCTGGCGTGGGAAGAGCACTGGCTGGGCTGACAGCAGAGGGAAAGAGAGAGCGGGGCTGACAGCAGAGGCGCGTCATGGTGGTTACAAGTAGTGCTGATGCCTCAATCTCGCTTGATGAGATTTGTGATGTCAGGCTTGGCTGTCAGACTGGAGGTAAGGAGCTGGATAAAAACGGCGTTGCGGTACTTGTAAGTAGCGCTCCAGGACTTCGAGCTGTGTGAGGAAAAACGCGACCTCACCTTTTTTTTTCCCTTCTGCAAATCCCATGGACTTTCTGGCAAGTGAGTGAGTGAGTGACTGAATGAATGAGTGACTGAGTGAGTGAATAAGTGAGTGAGTTAATGAGTAAATGAATGAATGAAAACGGGGCTGACAGCAGAGAGGAAGGGCGGGCTCACAGCAACAAGCATGGGCGCGGAAGGGAGGTTGGGCTAACAGCAGCAAGCACGGTCACAGAAGGGAGGGCAGGCTGCAAGCACGGACACAGAGGGGAAGGGAGGGCTGAGAGCAGCAAGCATGGAGGGGTAGGGAGTGTGATGAAACTTTTATGACCTGCCAAGTTTTGTAAAATGAACATGGTAATTAGGGGGTGTGGCCACAAAAATGGGCATGGTCAAAAAAATGTGGCCACGGCATTATCACAGTAGATCTCCTGATGGGGCCCAGGTGTCGAGAGTAGATCCCAGTGTAACAAAGTCTGGCCACCCTTGATGTAGAGAGTGATACTCTGGGACAATTTTCAATTAGTTTTAATTTTTTATTATTTGTTTGTTTTGAGTTATTTAGCTTTTTTTATTTAGCTTTTTATTCAGAAGCTCTCCAGTTTGCCATTTCAGCAATCTGGTTGCTAGGGTCCAAATTACCCTAGCAACCATGCAATGATTTTAATGAATGACTGGAATATGAATAGAAGAGGCCTGAATGAAGGGCAATTGAAAAGTTGCTTAGAATTAGCTATAACATGCTTAAAGTTAACCTAAAGTGACCACCCCTTTAATGTGTAAATGATGTTGGTATTTGCCTTTTCTGTATCTGTTACAACCATACTGGTACCATAATACAAAATCTATAAAAATAGAAATAATGAAGGCCAATTGAAAAGTTGCTTAGAATTAGCCATTCTATAACCTGCTTAAAGTTAACCTAAAGTGACCACTCCTTTAATGTGTAAATGATGTGGGTATTTGTCTTTTCTTTATCTGTTAAAACCATACTGGTACTATTATTAAAAGTAGCAGCACTCTCAACCCGCATCTTTCTTTCTTTTTTCTTCTTTTTTTTTTCACATATAACAATAAATTAAATAAATAAATAAAATAAAATTTTGTATACATACATCTTTCCAAGAATATTACACTTGCATATGTTTGTATATATTTATCTGATAGATAAAGTAAGTAAATATACATAGGATCAATAGCAGTTTAATGTTAACCAATAAAGTAAACAGTTAACAAAACATATATTCAGGGCTATGTTGTATTTTGCTTAATTTCACTTTTACTTCAATCTCTTTCCGGGTTTGAACATAATTCATAACCAATATCTTATAAATAATGGAAATTTTACCAATGGATTCTTATTTATCCTCCTTTAAAGGACAACGAAAGTCTGTTTTTACTGACTACATCATTATAAAGTCCAATCCCCCTCCTCGATTGCTAACTTATTTTTGCCAAATACCTTTTCTAAAGTTCATATTGCCTGCTTGCATGTTAGCAATTCTTTCAATGATCGCGTCCACCATTTTGGACAGGAGCGTGTCTTCACCAACGTTCTTCCTCCTGTTTTGCGCAGTTGCTAATATTAAAAGTGCTTAACCGTAGTAGCAGTAGATGAGCCTTCAGCTCACTTGTCTCTACCCTCCCTCTGGAATCCCTACCATCCTGGCAAGATTAGTAGGAAACAGCTGTGGGGGTTGAGCTACCGGAAAAAAATTAACCTGTGAATAACCTTGTAGAATGTAGATCAACTGTGCAGGGAGCCCAGCAGTGAAAGAACACACAGTTTACAGAGGGACAGAAGGATAAAAGATTAACTGAGCAAATAAGCCTATAATGTAAACCAACTGTTCTTTCACTGCTGGGCTCCCTGCACAGTTGATCTGCATTCCACAAGGTTATTCACAGGTTATTTTTTTTCCGGTGGCTCAGCCTGAACAGAAGCAACCTCCACAGCTGCTTCCTACTCGTTAATTACCTATGCGGGGGGGGGGGGGGTAGAGACGAGTGAGCTGCAGAACAGATCGTTTCCATTAGGGCAGGACTCCACAGACGATTCCGACGCGATACGCAAAAACGCAGACGTCATGTCGGATGCAACGGAAATAAGGTAAGTAATTCTATTGTCGGATTTTGTCGCAGCATTGATGCATTGATACAATGCAACGCAACACGACAATAGCATTACTTACCTTATTTCCGTCTCATCCGACGTGACGCCTGCGTTTTTGCGCGGCGGAATCGTCCGTGGAGTCCTGCCCTTATAGATGACTTATTTGCTCAGTTAATCTTTTATCTTGCCCTCCCTCTGTAAGCTGCTTGTTCAGCAGATCAATCGTCTCTACCCTCTCTGTGAGAGCTTTTGTTACAATCCTTTCAGGGCCTCGCAAAGATTATTAACGAGTAGGAAGCATCTGTGGGGGTTGCTTCTGTTCAGGTTGAGCCACTGCAGAAATACATAAGGTTTAGTGACATTCGATACATACTGAATAGATTGTGGTAACCATCTAAGTGCGGCTAAGGAATCCAGACTCTAATGATCTCATCCATCTAGTGTCTCTTAAGATGGCCATAGACGCAAAGATCCGATCGTACAAATCGAGGATTCGTACGATTTTCGGACCGTGTGGAGAGTCCCGACATTTTTTCGTCCGGGGGAGATCGGTCGTTTGGTTGATCGGACAGGTTAGAAAATTTCTGTCGGCTGCCTATAATATCTCTGCGTGTATTTCCGATTGTACGATTTTCAGAGGGAGACTGTCACTAGCTTTGTTGGACATAACTATCGTACGATTGCTGTCAGGGGAAGAACATTGGCTCATCTGTTCTTTAACTACTTTATTTGATCTGAATGGTAAGACTTTGATCTTAATGGTTAGTGGCATGTCGGGAGAAGGGAAAGTCCAATCGTACTTTGATTCGTACGATCGGATCTTTGCATCTGTGGCCAGCTTTAGAACGGAGCTTTAGCAAAGGAGAAAGCGTGCTCACGCTGAAGGAAATTCTAGTCTGATGAGCATGCCTTGCAGCCTTATTCTTGAGATGCGCCCGGCGACTTCCGGGTACTTAGCATTCTTTACTGCAAGCATTTGTGAAATCATCTGCTTTTCAACAGAGGCACACATCAAAGACGTGTCAGATGGTTTACTGAAAACGGAATTGAAGGAGAAATCGCATGTTACAACTACATTGATCCGACTGTCTGATGAAATCGATTTCATCCGATAGTTGGATCAATGTAGTTGTAACATGCGATTTCTCCTTCAATTCCGTTTTCAGTAAACCATCCAAAACGTCGCAGTATACTCGGGACAAGGGATCAGCATTTCCTGGGCACTTGGCCTATGTTCCACTGTAAAACTATGATCTTGCAGTGCCAGGAACCATCCAGTGACCCTTCTATTCTTCTCCCTGTTTTCACACATCCATTTTAGGGGTGCATTGTCAGTAACCAATTGAAATTGTCGCCCGAGCAGATAATATCGGAGAGACTCTAATGCCCACTTAATGGACATTCTTTTTCTACAATAGCATAATTTCTCTCGTGACTGTTTAGTTTTTTACTCAAGTAGATTATGGGGTGTTCATCAGCTTAGACATAAACTCTGGAGACCCACAACAAATTCAGTGTGTTTTTATTCCTCACATATGTTTCGGATACAAGTATCCTTCATCAGGTGCTTGTTACAATGTGAGTAAACCCAAGGTTTTTATTAAAGGAAAACTATACCCCCAAAATGAATACTTAAGCAACAGATAGTTTATATCAAATTGAATGACATATTAAAGAATCTTACCAAACTGGAATATATATTTACATAAATATTGCCCTTTTACATCTCTTGCCTTGAACCACCATTTCGTGACTCTATCTGTACTGCCTCAGAGATCACCTGACCAGAAATACTACAACACTAACTGTAACAGGAAGAAGTGAGGAAGCAAAAGGCAGAACTCTGTCTGTTAATTGGCTCATGTGACCTTACATGTGGTTTGTATGTGTGCACAGTGAATCGTACGATCTCACGGGGCAGCCCTTATTTTTTAAAATGGAAATTTTCTATTTATGATTACCTAATGGGACATACTACTAAAAAAGTATATTATTATGATAATGGTTCATTTACATGAAGCAGGGTTTTACACATGAGCTGTTTTACTCAGTATCTTTTAATAGAGACCTACATTGTTTGGGGGATATAGTTTTCCTTTAACCAAGTTACACCAACAAAAAGTGTGTCCGCTCCCATCTCTGGCCAGACGTATTTACAATAACTTAAGAGTACTGCCATCTTGTGGCCTGCTCCAATAGTGCACCAAGGACTAAAGATACAATTATATAAATTTCAGTACCATTTCATATGGAAAGTTATAGTACAAAATATCACATACAACATCACAAAGTTAATAGTCTAAAAGCAAAGTTCACATAGTTGGTTAGAATGTATCATAAACATAAAATCATACCCCTTTGTAATATGTAATCCAGATTCACGTAAGTAGTAGTCAAGCATTTAGAGTGTCTATAATAGAAAAAAGTAGTGGATTATAGAAAACATTTGTAGCTAAAGGCATCATTTAAACCCCATGGTTCAAGTGCATTCAGGATATCTATCTACTAAGCTTCACAATGAAGGAGCATTCTTTTTCTATCACCCCCTTGTTTTGGCAATTGTATTTCTTCCAGTACCTGTCATCTTAGGCCAGCACTATTATGTTTATTCTCAAAAAAATGTTTGGCTACAGGGGGGTGTGTGTTTTAATGTTGGAAGGATCATAATTAGTGATAGAGCATTTATGCTCACCTATCCTTATGCGTACTTTTCTTTTTGTTTGACCCACATATATCTTTCCACACAGGCATTTTACTCCATACACCACATATTCAGAGTTGCAAGTGCTATACGGTTTGATTGGTAGTCTATTACCCTTCAACTGGTGAGTGACATATGTACCCTTAATGATAGAGTTACAATTACTGCAATTGAGGCAAGGAAAAGTTCCCATATTAGGTGGACCCAAAAATCGAGTTCTGTTCTGGGGACGTGTTATGTCCGACCTCACCAGCCTATCTGCAAGATTGGTCCCTCGTTTGTATGAAAATTCTTTACATATTCTACTAAGAGTCTTTTTGTAACTTGGGCCAAAAGTTACACACCACTTTTTGTATAGCATTACTGTTTGGACCGAACGTAGATACAAAAGGTATACGTTCCCTTTTTTCATGTTGTCAAGCTCATTTTTCTTTCCTTGTAATAAAGTCATTCTAATTGTAACACCTCATCACATGCCGAAATTAGACTTTCCCTTTCATAGCCTCCTTCAACAAACTTTTCAATAAGATTATTACTGCTGGCTAAGTACTTTTGGTCATCAGAGGAGATTCTTTTATTCTCAGAAATTGGCCTCTGGGTATCCCTTTTAATGTCCCTGGGGTATGGTGGCTACTCCTATGCAGCATATTAGGTTTGGTATATGTCAGTTTCTAATTTATGATCATTCTTTAAGACTTTAACGTCTAGATAATGTACATAGTTAGTATTATACTATGCGGTGAATTTGATGGTATTGTGTTGTGTATTGATATGTACAAGAAATTATTTTAGTGTGCTTTCATCCCCACTCAAAATCATAAAAATATCCACAAAACGCAAGTAACATTTAATGAATTTTATGTTACTCAAAATCATTTTCTGTTCAATGAAATGCATGAAAATATTTGCATAACTTGGGGGCAAGATTACTACCCATAGCTGTCCCCTGTGTCTGTATATAAAAATCTTGTCACGGTTGGCACCCAACACCAGAACAAACACCAGGCACCCTGGTCTCGGCTCATGCTTCACCAGTAGTGTGACCGCCTTTGGGCCTCGGGAGGAGCCCATGGCTTACTTGGATGCCACCTGGACTTAAACAAGAGGTGCAAGATGAGGGTTCTGGATAGGCAGAGGGGCTCTACTGTAGAGCAAAGTCTTTGGACAGAAGGTCTTAGTACAATGCGTTAGGCAATAGAGTAGTCAGATCAGGCCGGGTCGAGGCAGGCAGTAAGTCAGCGTAAACAATTCAGGCCGGGTCTGGACAGGCAGCGTTCAAAGCGAGGTCAGGCAGGCAAGGGTCAAAACCGGGAGATCAATCAGAAGGATATCGAAATTCAGGCAATGGATCAGGATACAGAGGTTAGAATCGTCAGGAACAGGCAGGGGTCACAACAGGTAGTCAGAATCAGGTTCAGGATCAGAATAGCAAACAGCTAAATGCACCAGGAATAACCTATAACGGGCAATGAGAACTAGTGGAATGGGCCTTTAAATATTTGAATTTTCGCGCCGTTGCGCGCTGACGTCAGCGCATAAAGCAGAAGAGGCGCGCCACGCACGCTTTTGATGATCCGGTGCTGTGACAGAGAGGACGCGGCCGTCCCCACCGAGGTGGCGGCAGGCGTCCCTGCCGTCCCCCCCCACTAGACCACCAGGGTAAGCCTTTACAAATCTGTATCGAAGCAAAAGTAATTCTTCCAAAGTACTATTTATAATAGTTCAATAAGAAAATAAATCATGTTGTGTGATGTGTTAGTTGAAAGAAGTGCTTCCTTAATGTGGTGGATTCCCTCATTATGTGGGATAGATGTGTAAAGTGATTGGACATCTATACTACATAATATCCAGTCTGATCCCACATGTGTAAATTCAGATAGTCTACAGAGAAAGCCAGTCGTATCTTTTAAGCATTCTGGGATTTTTTTCACTATGTCCTGTAAAAATGCATCCACAAATTTTGAAAGGGGGTTGCAAAACAGATCCCATTCCCGAAACAATAGGTCTCCCAGGGGGATTAAGTAAATTCTTATGTTTTTTGGGCAATAAGTATAAAACTGGGAGATGTGGAAACTCTGTTATGAGAGTCCCTGTTACTTTTAGTAATAATGATATGTTGAAACAATAAATGGTCCCTTTTTTCGCACTCTGTAAATTACTTCTTAATGAAATAAAGAATTATTATTTTAAGAGTATTAACTTTAATTAAAAGTTTTTATAAGAGTTTTTGGAGTAAATTAATTTGAATTAATTGAGGTTTTTTATTTGGTCACATAATATATTTTAAAAAAACATACAAAAATTGTTACGCAAATTTCATGACAATTCATTTACAGCATTAAATTCATATTAACAATTCATATATAAATATTTATTTGATTGTATTAATTCTAGCAGCAAATTGAATCAAAATTATTTCTATAAAAGGGACTGAGAGGTGTGATAGCTCGGGTTATTTAGCCATTCCTTAATACGGCAGATGTGAGCGTGTTAATCAACAGCGCTTGTATATCACATTCTCGTACAATCTGCTATTCGGCTGGGAAGAGAAACAAAGTGACAATGCGGCAATTGATATCTGCTACTGTTGTTACTGAAAGGAAGCATTCTAGCGATCAGTTGTGTGGTAAGTGTAACAACTTTGGCTGCTCTTGCCGAGAGCAATGCGCTCTTTGTTAGAGTTCTAAATTTAGGAAACCCGAGCGGCTCCGATGTGTACAAGTTATCTAACTTGCACACATCGGAGCCACTCGTATTTCCTCTATCTAGTTTATATTCGCCAGATCTTGACCTCCATACGATGAATGCTTAACCACCATGACAAATCTTGGGGGCTGTTCTTATAGCGGCTTCATCTCGGAAACTTTTCTAACACCTTGGGAGCCGATTGTCATATGCAGATTTTTTCATTCACCTCGTGGCCAATGTGCATTTCACCTTGGATGGCTGCGTAATAATACCTGAATCAAATGCACTGTGAATTATTTCATCTATGTGTTTCTTAATACATAGTAACATAGTAAGTAAGGTTGAAAAAAGATATGTCCATCAAGATCAACATTTCAGTTTTTTTTTTTTAATCTGCCTAACTGCTAGTTTATCCAGAGGAAGGCAAAAAAAAAAAAAAAAACATCTCAAGACTCTCGAATTTGCCTCAGAAGGGGAAAAAATGCCTTCCTGACTCCAAAATGTAATAACAGTCGCTTACCCTGGTGGTCCAGTGGTGCGCCCCTTGGCATGCGGGGGGCTTCAGCCGTGCCTTCGGCGGGGACGCCCGCCGCATGCGTCCTTCCACCTCTGTGTTCTGGGATCCTATGGCGCGCGCCGACGTGATGATGTCATCACGCATGGCGTGAAATTAAAAATGTATAAAAGGGGAATTCAGATATCCGCACACTGCCAGTTGTTAGGTTCAATTAGTTGTTCCTGGTGCTTTAGTATATTGTATCCTGTCTATTGATCTGTGTATTGACCCTTGCTTTGCCTGACTATCCCGATCTCTCCAATCCTGACCTTTGCCTGCCTTATTATTCTGACTTCTCCGATCCTTACCCTGCCTGTCTGTGACTACTCTGATCTCTCCAATCCTGATCCTTTGCTTGTTCTCAGACTATTCTCTATTCTCTAATCCGATTCCGGCCTGTCTGACGATTCTCTGCTTGTGCTGGCCCGGCCTGCCTGTTCCTGGTGGTTTTCTTCCTTCCAGTATCTTGGTGAGACGATTGTGCCCCTTTGCTCATCCAGAACCGTTAGCTTAGCTCCTCTCTCAATTAAGATCTGGTGGCAGCCGATTAGCCGAGGGCTCCTCCCGATGTGAAAGGCAGCGGATAAAGGCAGAAGTGAGAGCCGAGACCTGGGAGCTTAGCTTGGGTTCTGTATGTAGGGTGCCGATCGTGACACAAAATGGCAATCGGACTAGTCCCTGGATCAACTTGTATTATGAGATATCTCCAATAACCCTGTATTCCCTCACTTGCTAAAAAGCAGCCCAACCCCTTCTTAAAGCTATCCCTGATTCAGGGAGAGAATTACACATCTTCCCAGCTCTCACTGTAAAAAACCCCTTCCGAATATTTAGGCGGAACCTCTTTTCTTCTAATCGGAATGGGTGACCTTGTGTCAGCTGGAAAGACCTACTGGTAAATAAAGCATTAGAGAGATTATTATATGATCCCCTTATATATTTATACATAGTTATCATATCACCCCTTAAGCACCTCTTCTCCAGCGTGAACATCCCCAATTTGGCCAGTCTTTCCTCATAGCTAAGATTTTCCATACCCTTTACCAGTTTTAGTTGTGGTTCTCTGTACCCTCTCTAATATAACAATGTCCTGTTTGAGTGATGGAGAACAAAACTGTAAGGCATATTCTAGATGGGGCCTTACAAGTGCTCTACACAGTGGAAGAATGACCCTCTCCTCACATGGCTCTATGCCCCTTTTAATACAGCTCAAGACCTTATTTGCCCTTGATGCTGCTGACTGGAATTGCTTGCTACAGTCAAGTTTATCATCTACAAGGACTCCAAGGCCCTTTTCCATAATGGATTTGCCTAGTGCAGTCCGATTAAGGGTATAAGTTGCTTGGATATTTTTACATCCCAGGTGCATGACTTTACATTTATCAACATTGAATCTCATTTGCCACTTAGCTGCCCAGATTGCCAGTTTGTCAATATCATCTGCAAACACTGATACTTTACTTACAACACCCTCCCCTAAGTCATTAATGAACAGTTTAAAAAAAAAAAAAGTGGACCCAATACCGAGCCCTGAGGGACCCCACTAAGAACCTTACTCCAAGTAGAGAATGTACCATTAACAACCACCCTCTGTACCCCATCCTGTAGCCAGTTTCCTATCCATGTGCAAACAAGTTCATTAAGCCCAACAGACCTTAGTTTAAAAAGCAGTCGTTTGTGGGGCACGATATCAAACGCTTTGCAAAATCCAAATAGATCACTGCCCCCCCACTGTCCAGCATCTCACTTACCTCATTATAAAAAGTAATCATACAGCCATGCTGATTGCTGCTCATAATGCCGTTCACTATGTTAAAATTTTGAATGTGATCCCTTAACAAGCCTTCAAATAATTTGCCCACCACAGATGTCAAATTTACTGGCCTATAATTGCCAGGCTGAGATCGTAATCCCTTTTTAAATATTGGAATAACATCAGCTTTTCTCCAATCCATAGGGTGCCTATCATACCAGATGAAAGCAAATCTGAAAAAATCAGAAATTGGGGCTGGTCTAAAACTGAACTAAGTTCTCTTAGAACCCGGGGGTGTATGCCATCAGGCCCTGGAGCCTTGTTTACATAAATTTTTATTAAAGCTTTATGAATCATATCCTGAGTCAGCCACTGACTAGATTGAGCTGAGCCATTAGTGCAGCTATAAAGTGAGCCAGGGAACTCAGACTCCTCTATTGTATACACCGAAAAAAGGATTTAGCACATTCTGTATCTGTTTCAACCATACTTGTACCATTATTTAATGGAGCAACACTCTCAACCTGCATCTTTTTACTATTAATATATTTAAAAAACTTTTTAGGGTTAGTTTTCACCTCCACCACAATTAACTCTTCATTTCCTTTCTTTGTCTTCCGGATTGCTGATTTTCAACATTTATTACAGTGTTTATATTCATGCAGTTTCTGTCCCAAAAGATTTGTAGTTTTTAAATGCCTCTCTCTTCTTTCCTATTAACTTCTTTACTTCTGTATTAAGCCACATAGGATGATTCTTAGAGCTTCTACATTTACTCCTTAAGGGAATAAATTGAGAACAGTATTGATTTAATATCATTTTAAATGACAACCATTTTTGTTCTGTCCCAAGTGGGATCCCTTTCCAGTTTTTGATAATGTTCATTATTAACTGTCGTTGTGCTTCACATATATATAGTGTGGCAAGCTGGCAGCTTGAACACGTAACTTTTATGGGGGGAATTAGCGTTTGGTAGGCAGGTAGCATAGGACAAAGGAGCAGAAAGACTGGGACACACAGGCTTCTTCAAGGAAAACACAGCGAACTCCTGTACCATCCACAAAGTTTCTCTCACTTCCGGTGTCTTTACCACACTCGCTGTGCGGACTCTCTCCCTGTCTCTGGTGAACTGCATCCACCAGTCGCCATCTTGCTGTTCCTGTCGCTTTAACACAGCCTCCTGCTGAACAGCTGAAGCACAGGGATTAGCAGCACCATTTGCCATATTCATCACTGGCTTATAGGTAAAGTCTCTTAGGCTCATCAGCCCTTTAAACAGGTGTATGTCTTTTAATTGCTCCTTATTGTGCCCGCATCTGAAACACCATATGTGGCAAGCTGGCAGCTTGAACACGTAACTTTTATGGGGGGAATTAGCGTTTGGTAGGCAGGTAGCATAGGACAAAGAAGCAGAAAGACAGGGACACACAGGCTTCTTCAAGGAAAACACAGGTTTATTTTCCCAGTTTTAAACAAACACCATCAATTATGCACAGGGGTGATCATTGTGGCAAACAAACATAAATCATAAAATAAAAACCTTGCCCACTGGGCACTAACTTCACACTTTGAGGCAGTCCCTGACTAGACTGGGCCCCTTGTGGACTACCAGCACAACAAAACAGTATTGGTTTGCTCACCCCTGTACTCACAGGACTTTTTCCCAGGTAATATTTAGCCTCCTGGCTTCCTCACTCTCTTCACAATAATCTGTGAGAGTCACAGGCTCCCTCTGCTTCATGCAGTATCAAGCAGCACCCCCAGCTCCTCTGGGAGCTCCTAACACAGCCAGGTCTCCTACCTGCTGTGTCCTGCTGAGAGACACACTCTCCCATTCTAATTAACTTTAAATAGCCTTTTCCTGTGGAAGGTGAACTCCAGTCTCTGGACTGGATTTGCAGAATGGAGTCCCTGACTACTAAAGTCTTTAAACAGAGCGCTGGTTCTCTGTTTAATAACTCCCTTCCTGGAGCCTATCTCAGTACCTGGGGAGAAATTAAAGGCTAGAGTGACCGTTTTCCACCTTTTCCTAGTCACTCTACCACAATAGTCATTTTGATTCAAAATCACAATCCCACCCCCTTTGTCTGCCTTTTTAATTACAATATCTGCATTTATTTCTAAATTGTATAGGACAGTGCATTTACGTTTTGTCACAGTGTGCCTTAATGAGTGTATCATTAGTAATCTCAGGGATAAAGTCACTTTTAGGCTTTAATTTTGTTACAATATTACCCACATCTTTATTCATGACAGCATTATCAAAATTCAGTTTAAGTTTTAGGCGTCTTATGAATTTAAAAAAGTAAATTTTCCAATCAAACAACTTTGTCTCATAGTGGGTATAAACCCCAGTCCCTTCTCAATAATGTCCGTTTTATCCCTTGTTAAATTATAAGTGGGCAAGTTAAAAATTAGTCCCTTCGTTTTAGCATCCTGTGAAGTAAGAAAATCAATGTCAGTTACCTCATCCGTATGTGAAGTATTCATTAGGAGCGGTAGAATTGGCATGGTAACTGCTTCCTCTGAGCGACTGTTGCTGCGCCTCCGTCTGGGTCTCCTACTGTGTTCCACTCTCCTGCCTGGGCTTGTATCCTTCCTCTCCCATTGCCTGATGTTTTTCCACGACCGGAGAAAAAATGCTGCCCGTGGTAATCACTGTTGGCCACTGTCCTCCGAATCACTTCCCTCTGAGTTCCACACATTTCTTCCAAGATAGCGCCTGGCTCTGTCGGCATCATGTAGTCTACGGCGTCCCGGCAGTCCAAACCTCTGAACTTGTTGCTGCCTTGAGGACCCTTCCTTCCACACGTAGACATTTCCAGCTGCATAGTCTTGGGTGTCGCGCTCAAATTTTCTCAGTTTACGGGTTAGTAAATCCTTTTTGAAACTATTAAGTGTACTGTTTATATCATTCAATATTTTGTCCAAATCTGGTTTAGTATGTATTTCTGCCAGCTTTAGTTTTACAACCATAATGTAACGATCGCCGCCCGGAGCAGGCCCAGGAGCTCCGGGCGGCGCGTCCATCTTCGCCGGCGTCGCTCCCAAAATGGCGGCGCCCATGGCCGCCACGTGGGTAGCGGCGCCGGGCGATGACGTCAGCGCGCCGACGTCGGCGCAAGAGCGTCAATGACGTCAGAATGGCGCCAAATTTGAAAATAAAAACGCCAACTAGACGCCAGAAGGGCGCCCAAGAATAGGATTACTTTCCTGAAGCATATCCTGGGTTTCCTGTGTGCCTTATTGCCTAATCTTGTTCCTGCCTTGTATCCTGACCCTTTGCCTGAACTTTGGACTTTGTTTGTATTCTGCCTGCCTGTGAACTCTTGCCTGATCCTGACTATTCTCCGTTTAACCCTTTGGATACCGCGACCTTGTTCCCTCAAGAGGGCTTCCTCCTTGATCCAGACATCCTCCCTGGAGGGAGCTCCCGGCTCCCTGACATTATTCTTGGGCCATGGATCCTTCTGAGGAAGCCACACCTCATGTCGGACGAGCGCTCCGCGGACTGGCATCCCGCATGGAGGACTACGAAAACCAGCAGGTTCGCATTGGGCAAGCACTCGATGTCCTGCTGGCTCAAGTGCCTTCTGCGTCCTCCACTGCTCCACCTTCTGGGGATCCCCCCATGGCGGCAGCCCCCACGAACACAAGCTACCCGACAGGTGAGCCTCGCATTCCACCTCCCCCTCGTTTCAGTGGGGACCCACAAGCTTGCAGGGGATTTGCCACGCAATGCCAAATTCAATTTGAGTTCGAACCCACACAGTTTCCAAGCGAGCGTTCCAAGGTGGGGTATGTGATGTCTCGATTGGAAGGCAAGCCACTGGAGTGGGCAACGTCTCTTTGGGAGAAGAATTCCCCGCTGACTTTTGATGTTAAAGACTTTCTCCAAGCTTTTCGTATAGTCTTTGATGCTCCAGGTCGGGTTACGAACGCCCCTGCCCGTCTCTTGCAGCTCCGGCAAGGAAGCCGCAGTGTCAATGAGTATGCTATAGACTTCCGAACACTGATGGCGGAGACTTCCTGGTGTGATGACGCTTACAAGGCTGTATACTACCAAGGCCTATCCATCCGCATCAAAGATGATCTCGTCTCCAGAGAGACTCCTGACACCCTGGAAGGGTTGATCGCTCTATCCATTAAGGTGGACACTCGTCTCAGAGAGCACCAGGTGGAGAGAGAGCGCAGTAGACGATTTTCTCCCATGTTGGCCCCTCGCTTTCAAAGGCCGATTCTGCAAACACCCGCTGTTCCTGTGACCCATGTGTCGACGTCTCCCTTGGAGGAACCCATGCAAGTAGGGAAGACTCGCCTCTCCGAGCAGGAAAGACTCCGAAGACGTATGGCAGGTCTCTGTTTATACTGTGGTGGGCATTCCCATTTTGCCAACGCCTGTCCTGCCAAAGCCAAGAGTTTTGTACCCCGAGGTATGTCTCAGGTTTCTCATGTAGGGGGCATCACTCGAGGTTCTCTGGAGAAGTATCAAGAAAATTCACGCAGGCTTCTCCTTCCTTTGCAGATTCACCTGGCAAGTAAGTCTATCTTCGAAAGGGCCTTCCTCGACTCCGGAGCGGATGGCATTTTCATGGATGCCTTTTTTGCCGAACGCATGAAGATTCCTCTGCTTCCATTGTCTTCTCCCCTGCGAATTACTGCCATAGATGACAAACCCCTGGAGTTTGAATTCGTCACAAAGTTCACGGCGGAACTATCTGTACAAGTTGGGGCGCTGCATCAAGAAAAACTTTCATTCTTCATCATCCCCTGTCCTTCTACTCCAGTGATATTGGGTCTTCCATGGTTACGTCTGCATAACCCCACCATAGACTGGTCCACTGGGCAGATCTCTCGTTGGAGTTTATTTTGCCTGCAACATTGCCTTCCGCCAAAACCCCTCGAGAAGGTGAATGTCTCCTCTGCGGAATTAAAGACTTTGCCCTCCACTTACAAGGGATTTTCCGATGTGTTTTGTAAAAAGTCTGCAGAGTTCCTTCCCCCACATCGCTCCTACGACTGTCCGGTTGAACTCCTGCCTGGAGCTATGCCCCCCAGAGGGCGCACCTACCCTCTCTCTCCTGCAGAGACTACCGCTATGAAGGAGTACATCCAAGAAAATCTCCAGCGGGGGTTTATCCGCCCTTCTACCTCTCCTGCAGGGGCTGGGTTCTTCTTCGTGGAGAAGAAGGACGGAGGCCTTCGGCCTTGTATAGACTATCGGGGTCTGAATAAGATCACCGTGAAAAACAGATACCCTCTGCCCCTGATTGCCGAGCTCTTTGACCAGCTGAAAGGGGCAAAGATTTTCTCCAAGTTGGATCTCCGGGGGGCCTACAACCTCATTCGCATCCGGGAGGGTGACGAATGGAAGACGGCATTCAACACTCGGGATGGGCACTATGAATATCTCGTTATGCCCTTCGGCCTATGCAATGCCCCTGCCGTCTTCCAGGAGTTTGTGAATGATGTGTTCCGAGATCTCCTAGGAAGGTTCGTAGTCGTATACTTGGACGACATCCTGATCTTTTCCAAGGACCTTGAAAGTCATCGCTCCCAGGTGAAGGAGGTACTCTCTCGTCTGAGGAAGAACTCTCTCTTCGCCAAGTTGGAGAAGTGTGTTTTCGAGGTATCCAAGATCCCCTTCCTAGGATACATTATCTCTCCAGAGGGATTTGAGATGGACCCCGTGAAAGTGTCGGCCATCCAGGAGTGGCCTCTCCCACTGAGTACCAAAGCAATCCAGAGATTCATCGGATTTGCTAATTATTATCGACAGTTCATCCGGGGGTTCTCTTCCCGCATTGCACCTATCCTGGCCCTCATCCGAAAAGGGGGTAAACCCAGCCTGTGGCCTCCATCTGCTATAGAAGCCTTTCAGTCCTTGAAAGAGGCCTTCACGTCCGCTCCTGTTCTTCGACATCCCAATCCTGCACTACCCTTCTGCATCGAAGTTGATGCTTCTGAAGTCGGAGCCGGAGCTATCCTGTCTCAGAGACATTCCTCTGATGGAAAATTGCACCCCTGTGCGTTTTTCTCCAAGAAGTTCTCATCCGCAGAGCAGAACTATGACGTCGGGAATCGAGAACTCTTGGCAGTCAAGCTTGCCCTTGAAGAATGGCGTCACCTCCTGGAGGGTTCTGAAATTCCTGTCCAGATTTTCACTGATCACAAGAATCTGGAGTTCATACAGTCCCTCAAGAGGCTAAATCCCAGACAAGCCAGGTGGGCCCTTTTCTTTTCCCGATTTAACTTTGTTTTGACTTATCGCCCAGGTTCCAAAAATCTGAAGGCCGACGCCTTGTCTCGTAGCTTCACTCCGGTGGACCGTGACCCTGAGAGACAGGAACCAATCATTCCACCAGTCAAGATCATTGCCTCTCTGTATCCCCAATTTGCCGACCAGATTCTGGCTGGGCAGTCCTCGGCTCCTCAAGATACTCCGATTGGCATGGCCTTCGTCCCTCCAGAACTTCGCCTGGCCATCCTGCAACAAACCCACTGCTCCAGGCAAGCTGGACATCCTGGTTCGGCTAAGACCCTTGAACTCTTGAGGCGCCTAGTCTGGTGGCCTGATATCCGCAAGGATGTAAAGGACTTTGTGGCTGCTTGTAATGTCTGCGCCACTTCTAAGCCTAGCCATTCCCGCCCCAGTGGGTTGTTACAGCCTTTGCCGGTACCCTCTCGTCCATGGACGCACCTCCAAACGAATGGGGCAGCTGAACGTGTCAACCAAGCCCTGGAGCAGTTCCTGAGGAACCATGTATCCCTCTGCCAGGATGACTGGTCTGATCTCCTCCCATGGGCGGAATTCGCTCATAATAATGCTTGTCATTCCTCTACAGGAAGGTCTCCGTTCATGTCGGTGTATGGTCAGCATCCTCAAGCTTTTCCCCAAGACTTTGTGCTATCTGACGTCCCGGCTGCTGACGACTCCGCAGCCCATATGTCTGCTATTTGGGCTGCGACCAAGTTGAACCTAGAGAAGAGTGCTCTTGTTCATAAGACTTTCGCTGATCGTCGTCGAAGATCCTCTCCTCTCTACAAGGTGGGTGATAATGTCTGGCTCTCTTCCAGGAATATCCGGTTGAAGATTCCATCTCCCAAGTTGGGTCCAAAATTCGTGGGACCATTTCCCATCTTGGAGATAATCAACCCTGTGGCTGTCAGACTCCAGCTTCCACCAGAGATGAGAATCCCCAACGTGTTCCACGTGTCTCTGGTGAAACCCGCCATCACCAACCGGTTCTCTGGCGGTCAGTCTCCTCCTCCTGCCATCTCAGTGGAGGGTCAACTCGAGTACGAGGTGGAGAAAATCCTAGACTCCAGAATCTCCAGAGGGTCCCTTCAGTACCTCATTCAGTGGAAGGGCTTTGGCCCTGAAGAATGCTCCTGGGAAGGACACCGTGATGTTCACGCTCCTCGTCTGGTGAGGGAGTTCCATTCCAAGTTTCCCCAGAAGCCAAGTCCTGGTGGTCCAGAGGCCCCCCGTGAGGGGGGGGGGGTACTGTAACGATCGCCGCCCGGAGCAGGCCCAGGAGCTCCGGGCGGCGCGTCCATCTTCGCCGGCGTCGCTCCCAAAATGGCGGCGCCCATGGCCGCCACGTGGGTAGCGGCGCCGGGCGATGACGTCAGCACGTCGGCGCAAGAGCGTCAATGACGTCAGAATGGCGCCAAATTTGAAAATAAAAACGCCAACTAGACGCCAGAAGGGCGCCCAAGAATAGGATTACTTTCCTGAAGCATATCCTGGGTTTCCTGTGTGCCTTATTGCCTAATCTTGTTCCTGCCTTGTATCCTGACCCTTTGCCTGAACTTTGGACTTTGTTTGTATTCTGCCTGCCTGTGAACTCTTGCCTGATCCTGACTATTCTCCTTTTAACCCTTTGGATACCGCGACCTTGTTCCCTCAAGAGGGCTTCCTCCTTGATCCAGACATCCTCCCTGGAGGGAGCTCCCGGCTCCCTGACACATAATCATTTTATGGGCTTCCCCAATCAAAGGCTGCAGGTACTGAATAGTGAGTACCATGACATCCAGGGAAGCTTTATTCCAGATGCCTTCCCATTTTTCGTGAAATTCTGGATCAATAATGCACTGTAAGGGTTGTAGCCCACTTCTTAAGCCTCTTGGTATACATTTAGCTTTTACTTACTCAAAGCGTAATTTCTTTCTTTGACATATTTAAGAATTGATTGTTCAGTTCATTAACATTATTCATTTGTATTGATAGCAGACTTACAGTATTATCAGCTGCTGTTAGATACCGGTAATGTCTTCATCCATGTATCCAAAAGTATTTGCTCTTTCCTGGGTAATCCCGGCTATTTCACCAAATGACATTGTTATAGCAGAGGAGGTCTCACCACTGACGGTAAACTTCACAAGTCCACAAGATTTTTGGTCGTCCTTCACTCAATGTTTAGGGTGTCCTCGACAGAGTAGCAGCCCCGTCCAGCCACAAAACTTGTAAATCAGCGTAAACATAAACTCTGGAGACCCACAACAAATTCAGTGTGCTTTTATTTCTCACACAACATGTTTCGGATACAAGTATCCTTCATCAGATGCTTGCTATAATGTGAATAAACCCAAGTTTTTTATTAACCAAGTTACACCAACAAAAAGTGTGTCAGCTCCCACCTTTGGCCAGACATATTTACAATAACTTAACAGAGTACTGCCATCTTGTGGCCTGCACCAAGTAGTGCACATAGTGCACCAAGGACTAAACATACAATTGTATAAATTTCAGTACCATTTCATATGGAAAGTTATAGTACAAAATATCGCATACAACATTACAAAGTTAATAGTCTAAAAGCAAAGTTCACGTAGTGTATTTATACTATCATACATAGTATAAAATCATACCCCTTTGTAATATGTAATCCAGATTCAAGTAAGTAGTAAACAATCATTTAGAGTGTTCAGTCTATAATAGAAAAAGTAGTGGATTATACAAAACATTTGTAGCATTTGTATGGGGTGTTCATCTCCATCTCCCTCTTGTGAAAGCACTGCTCCAACACCCTACATCAGATGCATCCATCTGTACAATGAATGGCTTCTTAAAGTCAGGCGTTATTAATACTGTCTGATCACACAGGGCTTCCTTTAACCCTTTACCTGCCAGCCGTTTTGTCCTAGATGCGAACATCTACTGCCAAGCAGTTTTTTAGATATTTTGCACTCTTTCACTTTAAGGGCCTTTCCTGGGGCGTTCTTTTCGTTTACCCAGCAAAACAATATATTGTTTTTTTCAGGACAACCTGAACTTTCAAAATATGCAGGAATTTTGGTGTAATTCTACTTCTGTAAAAAATATTGGCTTCTAAGTGTCCAATAAAATGAAAAAAATCATGTTTCACAAAGAACAATCACATATATCAGAAACATCATTTACTTTATGTATGAGAACACAGCCTATTTGGAAAGGTCTATGTCTCCTGAACGTGGCAATACCAAATATATATAGTTTTATGGAGATTACTCACTTGTATAGATCAAAATCTACAAGCAGTACACAACCAAATTTCCAAAGCTCCGCTCCCCAAACGGCATACTGCTTTCAAGGCCAAACATTCCACTAACAGTAGGTTTACCCTAGAAAACTACCCATTATTAGAAAGAACAGATTCTGGTGAATCAAAAATGGGTAAATATATCGTTGTACTCCAAACTACCAAGTTGCAATTGTTTACTAAAGTTAGGTTTTATAGAAATTGGTGAATTTTTTGAAAAATTACCTCAAAGCTTCCAATCTACAGAATCATATCTCCCACAAATCATTAGGTATCAATGTAAAACACCCCAAATATGAAAGCCTGGGGTCCGCTGAACAATTTGATGCCCAATATATATAGGTGTACCCAAACATGTGGCATATAGGGGCCCTAAAATGTAGACACCTCATTTGAGCTATCAGTTCTGTAATTCCAGATACTGCAAAATCAACACATTTGCATCGTTTTGGGGGGGGGGGGTAAAAGTAGAAAAAAGTAAGTTCACCCCAGAAAACCGTATATTTTCGGAAAGTACACATTCCCACGAATCTAAATTGGGTATGCATGTCTTTGTACTACAAAGTACCAAGCTGCAAATCATTCCTAAATGTGGTGATTTCGGTGACATTTCCAAAAATCACCTGAAAATTTCTACCCTGCAGCATCGTATTACCCACATACTTTTAGGTATCAAGAGAAATCACCCCAAATATGAAAGCCTAGGGTCCTCTGAACACTTTGATGCCCAATATGTATTGGTGTACTCAAGCACGTGGCATACAGGGGCCCCAAAACGAAGACCCCCATATGGTCTGTCATTTCAGGTACAGCAAAATCAACACATTTACATCGTTTTGGGGGGGGTCAAAAGTAGAAAAAAGTAAGTTCACCCCAGAAATCCATATATTTTCGGAAAGTACACATTCCCACGAATCTAAATTGGGTATGCGTGTCTTTGTACTCCACAATAACAAGCAGCAAACCATTCCTAAATATGGTGATTTTGGCGACATTTCCAAAAATCACCTCAAAATTTCTACCCTGCAGCATCGTATTGCCCACATACTTTTAGGTATCAAGAGAAATCACCCCAAATATGAAAGCCTAGGGTCCTCTGAACAGTTTGATGCCCAATATGTATAGGTGTACCCACGCACGTGGCATATAGGGGCCCCAAAAGGAAGACCCCCATATGGTCTGTCATTTCAGACACTGCAAAATCAAGCCATTTACATCGTTTTGGGGGGGTAAAAGTAGAAAAGGGTAAGTTCACCCCAGAAAACCATATATTTTCGGAAAGTACACATTCCCACGAATCTAAATTGGGTATGCATGTCTTTGTACTCCAAAGTACCAAGCCGCAAACCATTCCTAAATTTGGTGATTTTGGCGACATTTCCATAAATCACCTCAAAATTTCTACCCTGCAGCATCGTATTACCCACATACTTTTAGGTATTAAGATAAATCGCCCCAAATATGAAAGCCTAGGTTCCTCTGAACAGTTTGATGCCCAATATGTATAGGTGTACCCAAGCACGTGGCATATAGGGGCCCCGAAAGGAAGACACCCATATGGTCTGTCATTTCAGATACTGCAAAATCAAGACATTTACATCGTTTTGGGGGGGGCAAAAGTAGAAAAGGGTAAGTTCACCCCAGAAAACCATATATTTTCGGAAAGTACACATTCCCACGAATCTAAATTGGGTATGCATGTCTTTGTACTCCAAAGTACCAAGCCGCAAACCATTCCTAAATTTGGTGATTTTGGCAACATTTCCAAAAATCACCTCAAAATATCTACCCTGCAGCATCGCATTACCCACATACTTTTAGGTATCAAGAGAAATCACCCCAAATATGAAAGCCTAGGGTCCTCTGAACAGTTTGATGTCCAATATGTATAGGTGTACCCAAGCACGTGGCATACAGGGGCCCCAAAAGGAAGACCCCCATATGGTCTGTCATTTCAGGTACTGCAAAATCAACACATTTACATTGTTTTGGGGGGGGGCAAAAGTAGAAAAAAGTAAGTTCACCCCAGAAAACCATATATTTTCGGAAAGTACACATTCCCAGGAATCTAAATTCGGTATGCATGTCTTTGTACTCCAAAGTACCAAGCCGCAAACCATTCCTAAATTTGGTATTTTGCCGACATTTCCAAAAACCACCTCAAAATTTCTACCCTGCAGCATCGTATTACCCACATACTTTTAGGTATCAAGAGAAATCACCCCAAATATAAAAGCCTAGGGTCCCCTGAACAGTTTGATGCCAAATATGTATAGGTGTACCTAAGCATGTGGCATATAAGGGCCCTAAAATTAAGACCCCCCCCCCATATGGTTTGTCATTTCAGGTACTGCAAAATCAAGACATTTACATTGTTTTGGGGGGGCAAAAGTAGAAAAGGGTAAGTTCACCCCAGAAAACCATATATTTTCGGAAAGTACACATTCCCACGAATCTAAATTGGGTATGCATGTCTTTGTACTCCAAAGTACCAAGCTGCAAATCATTCCTAAATGTGGTGATTTTGGTGACATTTCCAAAAATCACCTCAAAATTTCTACCCTGCAGCATCGTATTACCCACATACTTTTAGGTATCAAGAGAAATCACCCCAAATATGAAAGCCTAGGGTCCTCTGAACAGTTTGATGCCCAATATGTATAGGTGTACCCAAGCACGTGGCATATAGGGGCCCCAAAAGGAAGACCCCCATATGGTCTGTCATTTCAGATGCTGCAAAATCAAGACATTTACATCGTTTTGGGGGGGGCAAATGTAGAAAAAAGTAAGTTCACCCCAGAAAACCATATATTTTTGGAAAGTACACATTCCCACAAACCCAAATTGGGTATACATGTCCTTGTACTCCAAAGTACCAAGTCGCAAGTCTTTCCTAAATTTGGCGATAAAAGCAACGGTTTTTACATTTTTGAAAATCGCCTAAAAATATTGCAATTGGCCACATTTATCTCACCCAATTTCTTGCATACAATTGTAAAATAACATAAATATTGATGCCAAGGGACGACTGAACAGTTTGATGCCCAATATGCATAGATACACCAAGGCAGCTGGCATGTGCAGACCCCAAATAAAAATAGTGCATATGAGTTTTCTCCGCTGCCGATTCGCCTTTTGTGAACATAGACCATTGACTTCATATTATGTGCCTCAAGACCCTCCTTACAGCAAAGACCCCCCAAAACCATATGTTTTTGGAAAGTACACATTCTGACGAATCTAAATTGGGTATGCATGTCTTTGTACTACAAAGTACCAAGCTGCAAATCATTCCTAAATGTGGTGATTTCGGTGACATTTCCAAAAATCACCTCAAAATTTCTACCCTGCAGCATCGTATTACCCACATACTTTTAGGTATCAAGAGAAATCACCCCAAATATGAAAGCCTAGGGTCCTCTGAACACTTTGATGCCCAATATGTATTGGTGTACTCAAGCACGTGGCATACAGGGGCCCCAAAAGGAAGACCCCCATATGGTCTGTCATTTCAGGTACAGCAAAAGTAGAAAAAAGTAAGTTCACCCCAGAAATCCATATATTTTTGGAAAGTACACATTCTGACGAATCTAAATTGGGTATGCATGTCTTTGTACTACAAAGTACCAAGCTGCAAATCATTCCTAAATGTGGTGATTTCGGTGACATTTCCAAAAATCACCTCAAAATTTCTACCCTGCAGCATCGTATTACCCACATACTTTTAGGTATCAAGAGAAATCACCCCAAATATGAAAGCCTAGGGTCCTCTGAACACTTTGATGCCCAATATGTATTGGTGTACTCAAGCACGTGGCATACAGGGGCCCCAAAAGGAAGACCCCCATATGGTCTGTCATTTCAGGTACAGCAAAAGTAGAAAAAAGTAAGTTCACCCCAGAAATCCATATATTTTCGGAAAGTACACATTCCCACGAATCTAAATTGGGTATGCGTGTCTTTGTACTCCACAATAACAAGCAGCAAACCATTCCTAAATATGGTGATTTTGGCGACATTTCCAAAAATCACCTCAAAATTTCTACCCTGCAGCATCGTATTGCCCACATACTTTTAGGTATCAAGAGAAATCACCCCAAATATGAAAGCCTAGGGTCCTCTGAACAGTTTGATGCCCAATATGTATAGGTGTACCCACGCACGTGGCATATAGGGGCCCCAAAAGGAAGACCCCCATATGGTCTGTCATTTCAGACACTGCAAAATCAAGCCATTTACATCGTTTTGGGGGGGTAAAAGTAGAAAAGGGTAAGTTCACCCCAGAAAACCATATATTTTCGGAAAGTACACATTCCCACGAATCTAAATTGGGTATGCATGTCTTTGTACTCCAAAGTACCAAGCCGCAAACCATTCCTAAATTTGGTGATTTTGGCAACATTTCCAAAAATCACCTCAAAATATCTACCCTGCAGCATCGCATTACCCACATACTTTTAGGTATCAAGAGAAATCACCCCAAATATGAAAGCCTAGGGTCCTCTGAACAGTTTGATGTCCAATATGTATAGGTGTACCCAAGCACGTGGCATACAGGGGCCCCAAAAGGAAGACCCCCATATGGTCTGTCATTTCAGGTACTGCAAAATCAACACATTTACATTGTTTTGGGGGGGGGGCAAAAGTAGAAAAAAGTAAGTTCACCCCAGAAAACCATATATTTTCGGAAAGTACACATTCCCAGGAATCTAAATTCGGTATGCATGTCTTTGTACTCCAAAGTACCAAGCCGCAAACCATTCCTAAATTTGGTATTTTGCCGACATTTCCAAAAACCACCTCAAAATTTCTACCCTGCAGCATCGTATTACCCACATACTTTTAGGTATCAAGAGAAATCACCCCAAATATAAAAGCCTAGGGTCCCCTGAACAGTTTGATGCCAAATATGTATAGGTGTACCTAAGCATGTGGCATATAAGGGCCCTAAAATTAAGACCCCCCCCCATATGGTTTGTCATTTCAGGTACTGCAAAATCAAGACATTTACATTGTTTTGGGGGGGCAAAAGTAGAAAAGGGTAAGTTCACCCCAGAAAACCATATATTTTCGGAAAGTACACATTCCCACGAATCTAAATTGGGTATGCATGTCTTTGTACTCCAAAGTACCAAGCTGCAAATCATTCCTAAATGTGGTGATTTTGGTGACATTTCCAAAAATCACCTCAAAATTTCTACCCTGCAGCATCGTATTACCCACATACTTTTAGGTATCAAGAGAAATCACCCCAAATATGAAAGCCTAGGGTCCTCTGAACAGTTTGATGCCCAATATGTATAGGTGTACCCAAGCACGTGGCATATAGGGGCCCCAAAAGGAAGACCCCCATATGGTCTGTCATTTCAGATGCTGCAAAATCAAGACATTTACATCGTTTTGGGGGGGGCAAATGTAGAAAAAGTAAGTTCACCCCAGAAAACCATATATTTTTGGAAAGTACACATTCCCACAAACCCAAATTGGGTATACATGTCCTTGTACTCCAAAGTACCAAGTCGCAAGTCTTTCCTAAATTTGGCGATAAAAGCAACGGTTTTTACATTTTTGAAAATCGCCTAAAAATATTGCAATTGGCCACATTTATCTCACCCAATTTCTTGCATACAATTGTAAAATAACATAAATATTGATGCCAAGGGACGACTGAACAGTTTGATGCCCAATATGCATAGATACACCAAGGCAGCTGGCATGTGCAGACCCCAAATAAAAATAGTGCATATGAGTTTTCTCCGCTGCCGATTCGCCTTTTGTGAACATAGACCATTGACTTCATATTATGTGCCTCAAGACCCTCCTTACAGCAAAGACCCCCCAAAACCATATGTTTTTGGAAAGTACACATTCTGACGAATCCATCAAAGATAAAGACGTCTTTCTACACCAAACTACCAAACTGCAAAGCTTTTCTAAACTTAGAGGTTTTTACAACATTTCTGAAAATTGCCTAAAAATGCTGCAGTTTGCCGCATTTTTCGCACACAATGTTTTACGTACAAAGAAAAATCACCCTAAATATGGACGTCAGAGGTCTGATGAATAGCTTGATGCCCAATATGCATAGATTTACCAAAGTATGTGGTGTGTACGGACCCCAAATGAAAAACATGCATATGAATTTTCACACTAGCCAACTAAGCTGCTGAAAACAGTACCCCAACTTTGCGTTATGTGTTGTAAGACCCCCAAACTGTAAAAAGCCCCCAGAACAGCATACATTTTTGGAAAGTACATATTCTGACGGATCAAACAAAGTAAAATCTATCATTCTATACCAAAGCACCAAACAGCAAAACTATACTAAAGATACATAAGGAAAAATAATGCAGGGATAAAATTGCAATAAAACCACAAAAATTGTGTAAATCAATGAAATAACAAAATTACTGATCCAACAGCATAATTAGTGGCCAAAATCGATTACCCAATAGTCATGCTGCCAAAACAAATGGTTTTTAGGGGTAAAAACACACAATTTGCCTGTTGTACACACACATACGCTATTTTGTGTGTTTTTATTTTCTTTTATCGCATCGTCTGTATTTTTGCCTGTAAAAACTGTTTTATTGCCATTGTGAATAGCGTATTTGCTAATTGCACCGCGCAATACCTTTTGTATTTATTCCGGTGATTATATTGCAATTTCAGTGATATTTGTACATTTTTAGCCATTTTATTGCATGTTTATCCATTTTATTTCATTTTCAGCTTTGCATAGGTGTTGTTCGCTTATTTCTATCTGTAAAACCTATTTAGCTATGCTAAAATAATCAAACTTTGATTCTGACCGTTAATTACATTAGGCTAAAAAAAAAAGCCATTGATTTTTGTGGTTTTGTTGGATTTTACTGATTTTATACCATTTGGCTCAGTTCTATGTTACTTCGTTTTGCCCATGGAAATTTTGTCTGCTATAGATTCATTTGGGGGTCTCTGTGCGCCACATAGTTTGGTATATCTATGCATATTGGGCATCAAAGTGTTCAGTAGACCCCTGGCGTACATATTTAGGATGTTTTATGCTGATAAGTTACGAAATGTGGGGCATACAATGGTGTAAAATTCAAGCTTTGTGACAATTTTCAGAAATTTGATAAAAACCGTTATGTTCAGCATTGCTTTGCAGTTTGGCAGTTTGCAGTAGAAACACTTACTTACCCATATTGGATTCGTCAGAATGGGTACCTTCTGAAAATATATGGTTTTCTGGGGTCTCTGTACTGTTAGGTGGTCTAATGTCGCATAATACACACACCGGGTGGTTATGTTGCAGCAGCCAGCGCATCAGCCGTGAAAATGTCTATACATATTGTCATTTGGGGGTCTCTGTGCGCCACATAGTTTGGTATATCTATGCACATTGGGCATCAAACTATTTAGTAGATCCCTATGTTTATATTTAGGATGCTTTATGCTGGTAATGATACATGGTCAATACGATGCTGGAAAGTTGAAGCTTTGAGGCAATTTTCAGATATTTCACCAAAACCGCCAAATTTGGCAAAGCCTTGCGACTCAGTAGTTTGGAGCAGAAAGGCATGGGTACCCATTTTAGATTCTGTAGAATGTGTACTTTCCAAATATGTATGGGTTTGGGGGGTAAACATATATTTCTGTGTTTTTACCCCACAAAAATGCAGTCAATGTGTTGATTTTTCATTAGCTGTAGTTACCCACAGGACAATTTGTATGTGCTAACTTCATTTTGGGGCCTCTAAATGCCATATACTTTGGTAAACCTATGCACAGTGGGCACCAAACTGTTTGGAGGACCCCTGGCAATCACAATTTGGGTGCTTTTTTGTGATATGTAATGATACATGGGCGATATGATGCTGGAAAGTTGAAGCATTGAGGCAATCAATTTTGGGAAAGCCTTGCGACTCAGTAGTTTGGAGCAATAAGGCATGGGTACCCATTTTAGATTCTGTAGAATGTGTACTTTCCAAAAATGTATGGGTTTGGGGGGTAAACATATATTTCTGTGTTTTTACCCCACAAAAATGCAGTCAATGTGTTGATTTTTCATTAGCTGAAGTTACCCACGGGACTATTTGTATGCGCTAACTTCATTTTGGGGCCTCTAAATGCCAGATACTTTGGTAAACTTATGAACAATGGCCACCAAAATGTTCAGAGGAACCCTGGCAATCATATTTAGGGTGCCTTTTCTTGGTGCATAACGATACATGGGTGATATGGTGCTAGGAAGTTGAAGGTTTGAGGCAATTTTCAGATATTTCACCAAAACCGACAACTTTGGGAAAGCCTTGCGACTCAGTAGTTTGGAGCAGAAAGGCATGGGTACCCATTTTAGATTCAGTAGAATGTGTACTTTCCAAAAATGTATGGGTTTGGGGGGTAAACATATATTTCTGTGTTTTTACCCCACAAAAATGCAGTCAATGTGTTGATTTTTCATTAGCTGAAGTTACCCACGCGACTGTTTGTTTGTATGCGCTAACTTCATTTTGGGGCCTCTAAATGCCAGATACTTTGGTAAACCTATGAACAATGGCCACCAAACTGTTTGGAGGAACCCTGGCAATCATATTTAGGGTGCTTTTTCTTGGTGCGTAACGATACATGGGTGATATGGTGCTGAGAAGTTGAAGCTTTGAGGCAATTTTCAGATATTTCACCAAAACCGACAATTGTGAGAAAGCCTTGCGACTCAGTAGTTTGGAGCAGAAAGGCATGGGTACCCATTTTAGATTCGGTAGAATGTGTACTTTCCAAAAATATATGGGTTTTGGGGGGTAAACATATATTTCTGTGTTTTTACCCCACAAAAATGCAGTCAATGTGTTGATTTTTCATTAGCTGAAGTTACCCACGGGACTGTTTGTATGCGCTAACTTCATTTTGGGGCCTCTAAATGCCAGATACTTTGGTAAACTTATGAACAATGGCCACCAAAATGTTCAGAGGAACCCTGGCAATCATATTTAGGGTGCTTTTTCTTAGTACATAATGATACATGGGTGATATGGTGCTGGGAAGTTGAAGGTTTGAGGCAATTTTCACATATTTCACCAAAACCGACAATTTTGGGAAAGCCTTGCGACTCAGTAGTTTGGAGCAGAAAAGCATGGGTACCCATTTTAGATTCTGTAGAATGTCTACTTTCCAAAAATATATGGGTTTGGGGGGTAAACATATTTCTGTGGTTTTACCCCACAAAAAATGCAGTCAATGTGTTGATTTCTCAGTAGCTGAAGTAAAGTCCTGATCAATTTGGATGTGCTAACTTCATATTGGTGTCTCTAAATTCCAGATACTTTGGTAAACCTATGCATAATGGGTATCAAACTGTTCAGTGGACCTCTGGCAATCATATTTCAGGTGCTTTTTCTTGGTACCTAATATAGTTTGGGATATGCGGAGCAGCAAAATAAAACCTGTGAAATGATTTTTCAGAATTTTGAATTTTTTTTTGAAAAACCACTATGTTCAGACAAGCTTTTATGTTTAGTAGTTGGGAGTAGAGAGACATAGTTACCCATTTTGTAATCGGCAGAATGTGTACTTTTCAAAAATGTATGGTTTTCTGGGGTAAACCTACGGTTTCAGGATTTTTTGCCTTGGAATCTAAAGCATGCCGTTTTCTGCCTTAGTGCTTTCAAAATTCGGTAATATACTGCCGGGAGTTTTTGAGGTACAGAAGTCCTAAATCTCCCTAAAACTATACATATCTGGTATTGGCACGTTCGAGAGACATAAGGCTTTCCAAATCAGTTGGATTTTCATCCGTAAAATGAAATATTTTTCTGGTATAAATTGATATACGATGAAAAATGGTAATTTTTCATTTTTTTTTTGGTATTTAGCACTATAAATTTTTTTGCACAGGTGGAAATACATGAAAACTCAGGCAGATTTAGAAAGCTCAGTTTCTCTCGAAAAAAACAATGTATAGTTTTCCTAGGTAAACTATAGGTTTCCCCTCAGAAAATGCCCCTAAAGTGAGAGAGCACAAAATGTTTCAAAAACGGCTGGCATTTCGCGTAACCAAAATGTGAAATTCTGCTGGCACTTAAAGGGTTAATCATAACTGGCTCCTTTCCCTTAGTGAGGTCAGTCAGAGGGGCAGCAAGGGTGGCAAAATTTGCTATAAAACGTCTATAGTACTCCGTGATTCCTAAAAAAGCCCTAACTTGCTTTTTGTTTACTGGGTGAGGCCAATTTTGTATGGCTTCTAGTTTGCATATATGGGGTTTTATTAAGCCACGCCCAATGGTGTAACCTAGATACTTGGCTTCTTCCAGTCCGATGGAACTGTTTTTTGGATTGGCAGTAAATCCTGCATCTCTAATAGAATTCAAGACTGCTTGGACTCTAGGAAGATGCGTCTCCCATTTAGTACTTTGTATGACCACATCATCCAAATAAACTGATGCATATTGGTTGTGGGGTCTGAACATTTTATCCATCATCCTTTGAAATGTTGCTGGGGCACCATGTAAACCAAAAATCAAGACCTTATTTTGAAATAAACCCTCTGGTGTAGAAAATGCGGTCTTTTCTTTTGCTCTCTCTGTAAGTGGTACTTGCCAATAACCTTTCGTTAGGTCAAGGGTTGTTAGATACCTAACTGTACCTAGCCTATCAATCAATTCATCCACACGAGGCATTGGATAGGCATCAAATTTAGACACAGTTTTGAGGTGTTGGATTGAGCTTTTCGGAAGTCGTTACAGAAGCGCAAACTTGGGAATGAGTACTATAGGACTTGACCACTTTGAGATTCTTTGCTTACCCCTAACTCAAGCATATGTTTGACTTCTTTTGCAATAGCCTCTCGTCTTGCCTCCGGAACCCTATAAGGTCTGTTTAACACACACACCTGGCTCTGTTACTACTTCAGTTTGGGTGACTGATAATGTCTCAGCTACCCTCACCTCTGGTATTAAGGCTATATTTTGGGTTACCGTATGCTGCCCCGAGGAGGGTTCCGCAGTGAGGGAATAACGCTCTTTCCAAGGCTTAATAAGGTTTACGTGATAAATTTGTTCCAGCTTTCTTTTCTCAGGTTGACGGATTTTATCATTTACATCACTTACTCTTTGAATTACTTCATAGGGCCCTTGCCATTTGCTAGGAACTTACTTTCCACTAATACTAGAACTCTATCACCAGGTACAAAAGTACGCAGTTTGGCCCTCTGGTTATAAGCTCTTTTTTGTGCCCCTTGGGCTTGAAGCATGTGCTCCTTTACAATTGCCATCACAGTCGCAATCCGATCTTGCATCTGTGAGATATGCTCAATGACACTTTTATATGGCGTTATCTGCCCTTCCCAGGTCTCCTTAGCTATATCGAGAAGGCCCCGGGGATGTCGCTCATACAATAATTCAAAAGGCAAGTAGTTGATGTAGAACCAACCTCTCTTATTGCAAACATGAGGTATGGGAGCAGATAGTCCCAATTCTTCCCATCTTTGTCTATCACTTTCCGCAACCTACCTTTTAGGGTTTTATTAAACCTCTCCACTAGTCCCGTCTGTCTGTGGGTGGTAAATAGAAGTACGCAACTGCGTGACTTTGAACAACCTGCACAACTCTTTAGTGACTCTAGACATGAATGGTGTACCTTGGTCCGTGAGGATTTCTTTAGGGATGCCGACCCGACTAAACACCCGAACCAACTCTTTTGCAATATTTTTAGCCAAAGTACTGCGTAGTGGTATAGCTTCAGGATAGTGGGTGGCATAATCTAGAATAACCAATATGTGCTGATTACCCTGGGCGGACTTTACTATCGACCCTACAAGGTCCACTGCAATTCTTTCACATGGCACCTTGATAATGGGTAGGGGAACAAGTGGACTACAGTAATGTGGCCTGGGAGATGAAATTTGACACTCTGGGCAAGAATTGCAATATTCTTTTAATACCATCTTATAGACCTGGACAAAAAAAACCTCTTCAGAATTCTTTCAGTAGTCTTTTTAACTCCCAAATGTCCCCACATTATGCCTCTAGCTGAAAGTATGTTAGTATGGGGAGGGTGACATTCACTACAGGTAAGTGATTATTTATGTCATAATGAAATAGCATAGCAGTTCTGTTCCTTCACACCAATGGAAATCTAGACAACTGCCAAAATTTACAATGAGCCCGTGAGGCAGATTGGGTGGCATGCTGGACTTTCCACCTGATTACCTCTGTATAAGCAAGTCTCTGATGGCTGAGCATCTTGTGTGCATGATACCATTCTGCAAATGCAGCACTTTTATTAACTGCAGGATATTTTGCTGCCTAATAAAATCAGTCTGTATCTGGCCTTGTTACTGTGTTCAAAGGTCCTCAAAAGCAATGAATCCATGCGAGAGGTAACCGGAGAGTAACAACACTGCTCTTTCTTCCTGCACGGAGGGAATCAGCATTATAGCTGCACACTGACTGAGGATATCCAACTGCAGGTGCTTATTAAGGGTTGTGGGTGCTGTAGTTCAATAGACGTTTAAGGATGGCAGTCAGGGCATACTGGTATTTATAGTTTATAAATAACTCTGTGGATAGCTACACTTTCATTAGTATATTTAGATTAATATAACGCCTCTTAGGAAAGAGGCGGTACTCTTCACTTATGCAAACCAAGTTATTTCCACCATCTCACCTTTTCACTTAGTCTCACAATTCCAGCATGTGGGTGCAACTACACTAATACCCACCTGAGCAGGTAACGCTCCCTGATCTATCACTACACATGCACTGTTTATTGCAGGGTGTCAATCAGATCAGCAACATGTAAGTTATTAAATTGAATAAAATGAAGTTGAAGGCATTGCACATGCTCAGTTGCTCTGGGTTGCATTGAGACGCTAAGCTTTTTCACGCAATTATCCAATCCATTTGGATTTCAATTTTCAAGCTAATGAGTCATACAGAACAAAGTGTTGTCTGTTTATTACTTAACTACAATCCTCATGATTTCTCAAGCAGCCAAAAATATTGGTTCACATCACTTCCTGCTGCAACTGTACAAAACATGTCAGTCACGCAGTCTGATGATGCAGTAGGAGGGCAAGAGCTGCATGTTGTCTCCACAGCTGCTTAAACACCTCACATATATGTTTATGTGCAGTTTAAACCAAGGAACATGTCCTGCCAAACTGTGATAATTTCCCCTGGGATAACAACCTATAAATGTATAGTAAACTACACAAATATCTAACCAGTATGTGCTACGTTTAGATGTGTTGAATGAGCTTACCGCTATATACGGTGGGCCCCGGTACATGCCACAGACCTTCAGCAATGGGAGCAAACACCAGGAAACTTCAAAAGAGGCTGGCACAAGCCTGGAGCCACGAGGTAGTTAAGCAGGAGTCAGATTTGTAAAAGGGTTAAAAAAAGCTTACATTTTACTGCCTCATTGGTTGAGGCTTAATGGCTTGTGCCAGCCTCTTTTGAAGTCTCCTGGTGTTTGCTCCCTTTGCTGAAGGTCTGGGGCGTGTGCACCCGAACCCACTGTATATAGCGGTAAGCTCATTCAACACATCTAAACGTAGCACATATTGGTTATATATTTGTGTCGTTTCTATATCTTAATAGATTGTTTTTTCATTTACACCACAGGTCTTACCCCTCAGAAACCATTTTACAATAAACTAATGAGATCTTATAAGCGAAACAGAACATAGGGATATACAGTCATATGAAAAAGTTTGGGAACCCCTCTCAGCCTGCATAATAATTTACTCCACTTTCAACAAAAAGAAAACAGTGGTATGTATTTAATTTCCCAGGAACATCTGAGTACTGGCGTGTTTTCTGCTCAAAGATTTTTAGTGAAGCAGTATTCAGTTGTATGATAATAAATCAAATGAGACAAACTGGCTGAGCAAAAATTTGGGCACCCATGTAATTTTGCTAATTTGAATGCAAGTAACTGCTCAATACTGTTTACTGGTGTAGGGATGTGTAAAATAGCCACCCCTAGTATTTTGTGCAGGCAGTCCCTCCATGTTATGGACACCTAAATGGGTCCTAAAATACAGTTGGGAGGGGTACTGTTGACTCTTGTTGTTTCCCACGGTGACCAGCAGAGGCACTGTGCTAGAGTATAAAAGGCTCTGAAGGCAGACTTCAGTGTCCATCTTGTGCTGGCTCTAGCCTGTGCAGGAGGCAGAGCTCGAGTTGGAACCTAGACAGGTCAGGTCTAGTAAGAATAGGCTACTCACCTTTATAGATCACTCTAGGAGTGATAGTCAGTCAGTTTATTTAGCTGAGCAGTCTGAGGCTCCTACGAGGATTGTAGTGGGATTAAGATCCCAGGGTACTCATTGCCCAGAAGTAGGGACTAAGTGTACAGACCTAGGGTAGATAGATTCCCCTCAGGTTCCACTTAGGGAAAAGGCTGAAAGCTGGGTGTACCTCCTCAAAGATGCATGTATTGTTCCTATTTCTGAGGAGAAACATACTGACCAAAGGTGTTGAGTACTGCCTATTCAATGTATTGTATGAACCTGCAATGTTCTGATCTATGTACACTCCACTGAGGATTGTATACTGTGCTCAATAAATCTGTTATTTGGTTAAGTTATAAGAACCACTTGCGCCCAATTCTTTGCACCCTGATTACTGTTACAGTTGCACTACACCCTGCTTCCACCTCGATGCGAATGCTCACTCCCTAAGATTTAAGGTCTCATCCGGAGCATATGTACTAGGAGTGAAGCCCATAGTAGAGTTAGGTGCACTCAATTTACTATAGCGCTACATTTTGGCGCCCAGTACGTGGGGCTCGAGAAGGGTTAAACTGTAACGCCGCACTGCAGCCTAGTGTGACAGGCGCTGCAGGTGCGGACTCAATAGAAAAAAGGCCAGGAAAGAGGCGGGAGACTTCTGTGGTTCTTCTCTCCCGCTCAAATATTCTGGTGCAGTCACAGTATAGTATTTGGCCATAGTGAAAATGCCTACTATACTGCCCAAAGAAATGAAGGGTCATTTCCCCTCAGTTACCCCAGGCTTGATAACTTCTGACGCAGTGTATGCCTGGGCTATTAAGGAAGGTATAAACCCTCGGCGAGCGGTGGTGATAGATGGAGTTCACCCACTCGCTCCTGTGTATTTAGCTGCATGGCCTTTTAGTATGTTCCCAAGATTTATGGGGTACCGATTCATAGCCCGTGCTCCTTCAGAGATTCAGGACACTGTGCGGCTATTGTGGCAAGTAGAAAATGAGCTCCCTGATGATGGTGAGGGGCCCTCTATGATTTTCCCTCATGGATTGCCGGATGGTTGTCCCTGTGTTTATGCAAGCCTGCCAGCACAGTCCCACAAAAAGGAGAAAACGGTGATAACCCCCTCTGCTGTGTATCTGTTGGCTCTTTTGGAGAAAGTGGAGCCGTGTCAGGCCGTTGTGGGTGACGGCATACCTGAGTGTTGCCCTCCAGATAGTGTGCATCACGCTCTTATGGATAACCCGTTATTCGACGGGCTTGAATATGTCACTCAGGGGCCCTCCATGGAAAAAGGAAAGGTCAGGTTCTTATACTGGGTCCCTGATGAGCCCTACCAGGAAACTTGGCCGTCCAGAGTGTATCGCATAGGCGCCTCTGCAGAAGGTTGCCCGTGTGTTTATCAGGACTATTTTACACCGCAAAACCTTAGTGAGGCCTGTGCTGCTGCACTTTGTAACCCGCCTTCTGAAGATGAAGAGAGTGTAGGGGTTACTGAGTCCGTTGACAGAGTAGATTACCCGGAGGAGTCCGGGGTCCCCACTGACGTACTACCGCCTGAGCCGGAGGGCCTGGTAGAATCAAGGGAGAGTACGGGACTAATTGAATCTACTGATAGAGGGGACTGTTCAACCGAGGAGGCTTTTGCTACTGAGCGGCTGTGTGAGCCTGAGAGCCCAGTAGTGCTGTTGCTAGAAGAAAGCCCTCCAATAATTGCAATTCCCCTCGCTCTCGGTGACAAGGGAGATGCGAGTGATGTAGTGGCCTTGCCCCAGGAAGAGTCTGGGCCTAGTGCTAATGTGTTCCCATGTTTGAAAGTGGATTCAACTATTACTTTATTAACGACGGAGTTGTGTGCAGTCAATCTGGACAACTCTCCTGCCATAGAAGTGGCCTGTGTTAATGTGATGCCCGAATGTGCCCCTGCTGAGAGTGATCCACCAGGGGGAGTTTCCGAAGAAGTTACTGCTGTGGAAATTTGTACTGCGTCACATTCCCCCTCAATACCCTGCTCAGTGAGGGTTAAGTTGGGGAGCACGCGAAAGAGACAAAGGAGGCGTGTCAGACCAAACAGAGGAGGTGCCTCCAGGGTCATGGCGAGGCGTCCCAGTGTAGAAGACAGTACCGCAGCCATTTTGTATCTTGCTTCCACCCTGCTGGAGTTAGCGGATGCAAAAAAGCAGATGGCGGAGCCTGTTGCTGAACCGGAGGTTCAAGTGCCTGAAGAAAACCCAGTGCCGTGCGCTCCTACCCGGGTGGAGCCCGAATGGCAGTATGTGTACCAGGGTACCTTTACCCCGAGTGAAAGGGGAATGATGATTCCGGCCTGTGGCGTGTTATATGGAAGCGCCCAACGCCTTGGAGGACCCGGATGGCGTGTGTTCGCAATGTGAGACCCGCTTATGGATGGGACCATTCAACCGGGCTGATCAACCTCCATTGGTGGAGAAGACACGGGACAAGGTGAGCGGCAAAACTATTCTTGTCTACGAAGAGATAGAGGAGGCCCCGGGGGTGTCAGTGGCTGTGACCCCCACACCAGAACCTGTCCCAGAGAAGTTCCCAGAACCCGTGCTAGGGTCGGCCTTTGTACCCACACCAGAGGGTGTATTGGATGAGTCACTCAGTGAGTCTTCACTCAATTCCGAGTGTGCCTCCCCAACCGAAGTGGTTCCGCTTGAGGGAGATGTGCCCGTGACCGCGGCTGCGGTCAGTGAAACAATCTCGTCCGGCTGGACGGCAGATGTGTGCTCCACTACCCCTTCGTTGAAGCCTGAGGGCTTGTGTTATGTTTTGACAGCCGTGATGCCTACACCTTTGGTTGTATCTACAGCAGTGTCGGATGCACCAGGGGGAGAAGTGTGTACCCCTTCTGCTATAGGGGCCCCCGTTTGTTGTGTTCCTGCTACAGAACCGCTACCAGAGGACTGTCTGGAAAGGGCATGGCACGCGCCTGAAGTTGATGTGGCCTGCAGGCCTGATGCTGTTCTTATATCCTCGGAGGAGGAGTACTTTCAGCATGTTTTGAATTCTGGAACTGAGAACCCGCTGGTTGAATCTCAAGTTTCCAAAACTCCTATGGTTGTTCCAGGAGCTGCCACTCCTCATGTGAGGTCTAATTCTTCTGAGTCAAAGTCTTCATCCCGCAAAGTGTTGCTCAGTGATTCGGAGCTTTGTGGGGATTTGACTGTCACCATTTATACAGCCCTTGCTGTTCCTACTCCAATTCCAGTCATAGGCCATGACGTGGACTGGAGGAAGTTTTCCTTTAACCGATTGGGGCCGATTGCACCCATAGCTCCCTCCATTCGAGACCCTCCAATATTGGAGGATGATGAGGATCTGCTTGATAAGTTGATGTCCTCCAGTGTGAACAGTGCTGATGAATCCATACTGGAAGTTCCTGCACAGATTCGGTGCCAAAGTAAAAGGTCTGTGGTGAGTGAGCCAATCAAATTCGTTTGTGAGCCAGGAGAGAGCACTCAAGTGGCTGAATTGTACCACTACGAGTGGGGAAAGATATCCCTAGAGAGGGAAAAGAACCTACTTGCTGCTCTTCCCAAGCTTAAGGATGACAATCCCTTAGGACCAGCTCCAGGATGGGAAGAATATGAGGAGGCTCCAGAAGCTGAGCATGGCCCAGGTCCTCCTACAGAAGTGCCTTGTAGCTTTATTGCTCCTCCCATTATAGGACCCGAGGAGGAAAAAGACTTTTGGGTGCTGCCAGGCCGGGCAGATCCGAATGTGTTTACTTCTGTCTCCAGAGTGCAGAGAGTAATCAACTTCCATGTCCATAGAAAGTGGGGTTACTTTATGCCCTATGCTCCTCTGTGGGTGTACGAGAAGGTGGCTGCCTCCTATGAAAATTGGCTGATCGACGAGATCCTAAGAAAAGAAAAGATGCACCACAGTTGCCTCACAAACCCCGACAAGGTGAGGCGTGAGCAGGATTGGCAGTACCTGCGCTCCATCGAGAAAGAGTGGTAGTATGGCCGCACCATTCTGCAAAATGCCGTGAAAAGTTGTGGCAAGTACAACCCCACCAAGTACTTTAATTTGGAAGTCTATTTGGGAGATGGCCAATGGGTGGACAAACCCCATCCCAAATATTACATTCCCTATGAAGACACCAAGGCCAGGTTTCTTCACATGATTTGAGTCTACTGGTGGGTGGTGGTTTGTTTTCCACCGATGATACTCCATGGGAGTTGTTTACAGCTATTGTGAGCTATCTGTTTTCCTGTCCCTCCAAAGTGACTGAACTTTCTTCAGGGAAGGATTTTTCTTCTTTTGCTCCTCTTGGAGTTAGGTCTAAGGACTGTTTTAGTTAACACCTACACTTTTTGTAGGTTCATCCAATTTTTCCCTTTACCCTCCTAAGTGCATATACAAAAGGACTATGGGTTCAGGTTCTTATATGGACTGGAATGCTAAAGTATTTGAGGAAAAACAGTATGTCTAACTTGTGCCTTTCTTTTCAGAGACTTATTGACCAAGGGTATCTGGACAGTACTCAAGAGTGGTTATATGAGAAGATGAATGCTATGGTGTTGCCACAATGATATGAAATGTGACACTAATAAAAGCACAGTTAAGTGACCGTAAAAGAAATTGTTTTTCTATGATGCTGTTTCTTTCAGATATGCCATTGTACCTGGGTTACTCAGGAGAGTTACCCCGAAGAGGTTATAAGGTAATGGCTAAGTATCACTTTTTGGTAAAGTGTTTGATATGAATGTACTAAGTCTCCAGTAGTGAGAAGACTTAGACCACTGCTCTATGATAGAGATAGATTTCTCAAAATGGTTCCTAGCATGATATGCCTAAACTGCTTTCTTTTCAGGTTAACCATGGTTCCCTAGTAGGCCTATGAAGAGGCTACTGGAGGGGAAGTTAACCCTATAGTGAATATAATACATGTGTAATGTTGCAATGTATTTTGGTGCTTTGTTATTTGAATATGTTCCTTGCCGGGACGTAAGGAATTCACCAGGGGGAGAATGTAGGGATGTGTAAAATAGCCACCCCTAGTATTTTGTGCAGGCAGTCCCTCCATGTTATGGACACCTAAATGGGTCCTAAAATACAGTTGGGAGGGGTACTGTTGACTCTTGTTGTTTCCCACGGTGACCAGCAGAGCCACTGTGCTAGAGTATAAAAGGCTCTGAAGGCAGACTTCAGTGTCCATCTTGTGCTGGCTCTAGCCTGTGCAGGAGGCAGAGCTCGAGTTGGAACCTAGACAGGTCAGGTCTAGTAAGAATAGGCTACTCACCTTTATAGATCACTCTAGGAGTGATAGTCAGTCAGTTTATTTAGCTGAGCAGTCTGAGGCTCCTACGAGGATTGTAGTGGGATTAAGATCCCAGGGTACTCATTGCCCAGAAGTAGGGACTAAGTGTACAGACCTAGGGTAGATAGATTCCCCTCAGGTTCCACTTAAGGAAAAGGCTGAAAGCTAGGTGTACCTCCTCAAAGCTGCATGTATTGTTCCTATCTCTGAGGAGAAACATACTGACCAAAGGTGTTGTGAGTACTGCCTATTCAATGTATTGTATGAACCTGCAATGTTCTGATCCATGTACACTCCACTGAATATTGTATACTGTGCTCAATAAATCTGTTATTTGGTTAAGTTATAAGAACCACTGGCGCCCAATTCTTTGCACCCTGATTTCTGTTACAGTTGCACTACACCCTACTTCCACCTCGATGCGAAGGCTCACTCCCTAAGATTTAAGGTCTCATCCGGAGCATATGTACTAGGAGTGAAGCCCATAGTAGAGTTAGGTGCACTCAATTTACTATAGCGCTACACTGGTAACACCAAATTGGTTAGAATAGCTTGCTAAGCCTTGAACATCATAACCAGTTTGACTCTCTTCTGATGAGTGACAGCATGGGATCCTCAAAGCAACTCTCAAAAGATCTGAAAACAAAGATTGTTCAGTATCATAGTTACATATTTAAATCTGGTTGAAAAAAGACAAAGTCCATCAAGTTCAACCCCTCCAAATGAAAACCCATTATCCACACACACCCCTCCATACTTTCATATAAATTATATATAACCATACCTATACTAACTATAGAGTTTAGTATCACAATAGCCTTTGCTATTCTGTCTGTCCAAAAAATCATCCAAGCCGATCTTAGAGACATTAACAGAATCAGCCATCACATCACCCTGCAGTGCATTCCACAACCTCACTGTCCTGACTGAAGAACCCCCTATGTTGCTTCAAATGAAAGTACTTTCCTTCTAGTCTGAAGGGCAACTGGTACGGTGATCCTCTTTATGGGTAAAAAGGTCCCCTGCTATTTGTCTATAATGTCCTCTAATGTACTTGTAAAGTGTAATCACATCCCCTCGCAAGCACCTTTTTTCCAGAGAAAACAACCCCAACCTTGACAGTCTACCCTTATAATTTAAGTCTTCCATCCCACTAACCAGTTTAGTTGCACGTCTCTGCACTCTCTCCAGCTCATTTATATCCCTCTTAAGGACTGGAGTCCAAAACTGTACTGCATACTCCAGATGAGGCCTTACCAGGGACCTATAAAGAGGCATAATTATGTTTTCATCCCTTGAGTTAATGCCCTTTTTTACGTAAGACAGAACTTTATTTGCTTTAGTAGCCACATAATGACACTGCCCAGAAATCGACAACTTGTTATCTACAAAAATCCCTAAATCTTTCTCATTTAAGGAAACTCCCAACACACTGCCATTTAGTGTATAACTTGCATTTATATTATTTTTGCCAAAGTGCATTTTTCAACATTGAACCTCATTTTCCAGTTTGCTGCCCAGTTTCCCAACGTAGACAAATCACTCTGCAAAGTGGCAGCATCCTGCATGGAACTATAGTTCTGCACAATTTAGTATCATCTGCAAAAATAGAAACAGTACTTTCTATGCCCACCTCCAGGTCATTAATAATCAAGTTGAAAAGCAAGGGACCTAGTATAAAGCCCTGTGGTACTCCACTAACAACACTGGTCGAATTAGAAGATTTTCCATTTACCATCACTCTTTGCAGTCTATCTTTTAGCCAGTTCTCTATCCGGGTACAAATACTATGTTCCAGGCCAACATTCCTTAATTTAACCAGTAACCTATTGTGTGGCACTGTATCAAATGCTTTAGCAAAGTCTAAGTAAATCACATCCACTGCCATCCCAGAATCGAGGTCCCTACTTACCTTCTCATAAAAAGAAATTAAGTTTAGCAAGCCTTATAGCTACTTTGCATGATTTATTGGCCTCCTTGTACCTTATAAATGATTCGGCTGTCCCAGCTAACTTGAAAGCCTTAAAACAGAGGCGGGCATGGCTGATCCATCAATCGTTGCGCCCTAGGCAGCTGCCTCTTCTGCCTACCCCTAGTTCCGGCCCTGCCTTAAAAGCACGTCTTTTCTTACCCACCTCAACACCAACACTTCTATTGAACCAAAAAGGTTTTGCTTTGCAGCGTTGTTCCTTGCTTACAAGGGGAATATACTGACATGTATATTTGTTAAGCAGAATTTTAAAGACTTCCCATTTTTGTTCTTTGTTTAACCCTGTGAAAAGCATTTCCCACTTAATATGTTGCAGAGATGCCCTTATACTGTCAAAGTTTGCACATCTGAAATTCAGTGTTTTAGTTACTCCCTTATAGAATTGCTTCTGCAACAGAATCTCAAAGGAGACCATGTTATGATCACTATTCCCTAAATGCTCATCCACACAAATGCTAGAGATGAGTTCAGTATTATTAGTTATTACAAGGTACAAAAGTGAGTTAATCCTAGTAGGTTCTCGAACGAGCTGGAATAAAAAGTTGTCATTCAGCATATTTACAATCCTACTAGCTTTTTCTGTTTTAGCAACCCCTTAGCAACAACTTGACCCATCTGTGAAGCCGCTTGTATCTGCAAGAGTAGCTGGGCTCATCACTTATACAAGGTGGTTTATAGCATACACCAATGATAATTCTCTTTGTAACCTTTTGCCCAGTCAAAATCTCTACCCAGAGGTATTCTACACCCTCACAAGTGCCAGCTATGGTAATTTCTTTAGTGCATGGCTTTAATTCAGGCTTTATGTAAAACACACTCCTCCACCCTTTTGTATCCCTCCTAAAAAGGGTGTAACCATTTGAATTGACAGTCCAGTCACATGTTTCATCCCACCAGGTCTCAGTGATACCAATTATATCATAATTTTTAGAGCATGCAATTAATTCTAGGTCTCCCATTTTGCCTGATAAACTCTGTGCATTTGCCAGCATACAGCGGAGGTTACTACTTTTTTTTTTTTTTTTTGCTCAGAAAAGGTTTTTATTGGAAAGCAAATTAAATGTTAACAGTGTGTCAGACAAAGGTTAGAGACATCATGTCACGGAACAGAAAAAAAAGGCACAATCAAAACATTTATCACAGGAGGTTATTACTTTTACTTTTGAAATTTGCATTACTTAGTGGAAAATTATATGTTAAGTTAGCATTATTCTGTTTTCCTTGTAACAGATGGACCTCCTTAGCTGGTAAACTCTATGCTCCCCTCACTCCTCCACCCATGACCCCTTACTAACCCCACTGCTCTGTCTACCCTAGCTTCCTCATAATTCTTTATCTCACCCGCCCCCCCCCCCCTTGCCTAGTTTAAACACTCCTCCAACCTCTTAGCCATTTTTCCCCTAGCACAGTGGACCCCCTTCAAACCGTCAAGAGGTTGTACCCCAAGGAAAAGTCAGTCCAGTGCTCTAGGAACCCAAACCCTTCCTTCCTACACCAAGACTTGAGCCATGCATTTAGCTCCCTAAGCTCCCGCTGTCTTCCTAAACTTGCACGTGGCACGGGCAAAATTTCAGAAAAGCTGACATTGGAAGACCTTTCCCTGAAATCACTCTTTAAGGTCTTCCATCTACCATTTATTTTGTCATTAGTACCGATATGCACTAAGACAGTTGGGTCGTACCCAGCCCCACCCAATAATTTGTCTACCCGATCAACCACATGCCGAACCCTGGCACCAGGTAGACAGCAAACTGTTGTTGTAGCGATCCGGAGGACAGATTACCCTATCCACTTTCCTAATAATTGAGTCCCCTATAACCACATATATGCTTAGGCCTGACTCTGCTTTCCTCCCCCCCCCACTACTAGAGAAACTGGTCTCCCGGCTGTTAGAGACATCAGCCCCATCTAGAATTGCCAATCCGGAGTTCATACTCCCATCATCATCACACAATCTGGCAAATTTGTTGCAATGTATTAGCTCCGGATCAGCCTCCATTTTCCTTTTGCCCACCTTAGATTTTCACCCAGCTAGCTGCCTCATTTTTCTGCTGCTGTTCTGTTCTGTTCTGCTCTAGTGCACTAACTCGACTAACTCCAAAGTGGCAATTTGCTCACAACCACCACAGAGTTAAGCATTTTGGATCTCTTGTTCCAAATCTGCATACATTTGGCAGACCTGCACTGAGTCAGACCGTCAATCTTGCTAGCACTCATCCCAGTTACAGATCAAAACAGGAATAAAAAATTAAATAAAATAAAAATTAGGATTTAGAACAAACTTTTGACGTAGTTTTAAACTCTTTTAGTTTGAAACTCCGGTGTTTGTAACTCGACTTACAGATCTCACACTTTGTAACTCCACTTACAGATCCCCCATTTTCTAACTCCACTTACAGATCCCCCATTTTCTAACTTCACTTACAGATCCCCCCCTTTACAGATCCTCCAAACACTTAAGAGCAGCTAAACACTAGAGCAAGCTCCACTGGAGTCCCAGGGGTTCTATTTATACAGTCTGTTCAGGTGCAACTAATCAAACCCCACCCCCTCAAACTAAGGGAAAACTAACTGCAAAGTAAAGCAGATTGTGATAAACTTTCTGTAAGCACATTAGCACACCAAACTTTACTTTTTAGCACCCGAGACAGAAAAAAACTATAAAAAATGAAACCACAGAATTTAAATATAAAACCTTACTATAAAAAACAGTTAATAGCAAATACTTATCCTTTTCAGTTGTTTTGTTTGCTTTTAGTTGCTTTTTCCAGTCAGCAGCTTGTTTCAAACAGGAAATCCTCACAAAAATACTGGCTACAAGACTCTAATGCTACATTATAGATCTCATCGACCCGGACCAATCCGGCTTCACGCCGGGTTGGTCCACAAACATTAATATTAGGAGACTCTACACTAAAATATAAATATGAAAACGTGGGAACCAGAGCAAAGGCATTCTACCTCTGGGAGACCCTCCGCAGATTTGATCTGGGCAGTCACTTTACTAAATAGATTCAGACGTTATATCACCAGTCAATGGCACTGTCAGGAGCGCCCTATGGTGCTCTTGTCTCTGGCAGTGTTGTGTCCAAGATGGAGGCACCCATGACCCACGTGGGAAGACACCGGCACGATGACGGCACTTGTCGTGAAATTTTAAATAAGAAGACGCCAAGGTCATGGGTTCAATGCCCGATTATAGGATTTGTTTTAAGCATTCCTGGGTGTTCCTAAATTCATGTTTATTGTAGTCCTGGACTCCTGACCCTGCCTGAACCTTGACTTTGCTATTTATCTGCCTGCCTATTAAACTACTGCCTGGATTTGACTATGCTTATTCCTGAACCCAAGTCTGTTACCGCAAACTTTGACATTTTAAAAAAAAATTTTTTTTTTGCATTTTTATAAAAAACACACATCCATAAACACTGTCTGGCAAATAAAATGTTAATCCAGAAATCCATGCATAAGTTATTTTAGTTTGTATTTTGTCATGGGGGCTTCCATTTCTGCTCATTACACATTCATCCTGTGCTGCTCTAACAGCAGGCACAGCATTACCTGTGTGCTTGGAGGCAGCCACTCTGTAATGAAAAGCCAGGTCGCACTACGACATGAGAATCCAGCTGTACACTCCCCCTCCCCTCTCTGCCCATGCGTGTGATGTTTGGAGGAGAGAGGTCACATGGTTTGCAGGGAAGCAATGACTTTCACTTTCCTAGGTTCTGCCTGCTCTACAGCTGCACTAGCAGCCCCTCCTCCCACAGACGACTATCAAAGCTCCTGCTGTTCTGTAAGTTTGATCTCTGCATTCCTTTGGAGGGGGGAACTTTCTCTCCTTGCTGCCTTCCTAGTTTGTTTTACTGGTTACTAGATGAGGTAAAGCAGCTGTGAGTTCCCTCTGCTATCCACCTCACACAGACCTTGCTCCTTTCCTGCCTGCAATACTTCTTTTTTCATTAACTACTTACTGCCTCCTTTTCATGAGCTATTTTAACCCTTCCTAGACTTCCTCTTAAATTTTCCTGGTTTTCAAGTATGTCCTCATTTTATTCTTTTTCCTGTAATCAGTCCTGGGAGTGTACTCCTGTGTTTCTGTCATTCATTTTTGTGTATTTTGTAATAAACTATCTATATAAAATATTTTTTCCAGTGTCCAAAATGAATTGTGTGTGTATATATATATATATATATATATATATATATATATATATATAGACAAATACAAGATTCCTCTGCACTCAACCCATTACCAATATATTTAAGACAGAGACATTTTGTGCATACTGCTACTGAAAAATGCCTTACCCTTTAAACAAAACAGGGATTGTTTGTCCATATATTGCAATATATTTAAGCTGGCCAACTACGTCAAAGTCATCCCATATCTGGCCAGTCCTACGCTTAATTTTCATCTGATTCATTAAGAATTCTATGGTTTAATTATACATTTTATAAAAGGGACGAATAAGTTTTACCTGCAACTTACTAGCTGCTTTCAAAGTAAAACTCCCAAATTTGGCTGCCCTTTTATTAGACACCAGTGGGATCACCTGACTATATATATATATTTTTTTTTTTTTTTAAACGTAAGTGGGGGCAGTGATCACAGGACTATCTTATTTCAATCATTCTGAAGTGGTGTCAGTGGGAGCTTATCTTGATACCTGCCTATTGTTCAATTGACAGGCTCAGCAGACAAGGCTCTATTTATATTACAGCAGCTTGTAGGAGGGAGGGTTAATGACATCACTCCAACTTGCAGTGCAGCAGTAAAGTGTGACTGAAGTTTATCAGAGCAGAAGTCACATGACCTGAGGGCAGATGGGAAATGTCAAAATGTCTAGCCCCATAGCAAATTTTAAAATTAGATATAAAAAAATCCATTTCTTGTTTTGAAAAACGGATTTCAATGCAGGATTTTGCTGTAGTAGCACTATTAACTGATACATTTTGCAAAAAACATGTTTTTCCACGACAGTATCCCTTGAAGCTTCCTCCTTTGTCCGGACTTTCACCGATGGGAGCCGATAGGCCCCTGACATTAAAATCGGGCCATGGACCCCACTGAGGAAGCTCTGCTGGAAGTGGAAAGACCTCTCCAGGGGTTGGGTTCTGCTTAGAAGCTTATGAAGCTCAGCAGATCTGCACAATACTTGATAAATCCTCCAGCGGCTCTTACTCCTCCTTCAGTGGCTTCATCTGCTGGTGAGCCCCGCATTCCTCCAACGCCTCGCTATAATGGGGATCCTCAAAGCTTTCCTTCAGGATTTCTGGAACTGTGTTTTATGCCCCGGGTCGTGTCGCTAATGCCTCATCCCGCCTCCTATATATTGGCAGAGAAATTGCAGTGCCAGTGAGTACGCTATTTACTTATCGACTCAAAGATGACCTAGTCTCCAGGGATCTCCCTGAGCAATTGGAAGACCTGCTTGCTCTTACCATCAATGTAGACACCCGACTCCAAGAGAGTAATAGGAGATTCCTGCCTGTCCTGGCACCATGCTCCCAGAGACTGCTCCTGATTCTCCTCCTCCTGTCACCTCCCCAGAGGAACCTATGCAGATTGGTCTGATGCACCTCTCCAAACAAGAGAAACACTGGAGGTGACTGGCTGGACTATGCCTGTACTGTGGCGATAAAGCCCTTTTTGCCAGCAACTGTCCCTTGAAGTTGGGAGGATCTTTACGCTCAGGTAGAACTGGGGAATTTTACCTGGGTGCCATCGAGCCTGCGCCCCAAAAGAACTCTCATCGATTTCGGTTGCATTACAAATTCGGCTACCTGATAAGACTATCAATGTTTCTGCTTTTCTTGATTCCGGGACTGCAGGAAATTTCATGGATGCCGCTTTTGCCAAGTTTACTGAGGATTCCCCTATTCCCTCTGTCTAATCCCCTGAGGAGTTTGGCAATTGATGATCGACACTAACTTCGGAAATAATCTCAGAGACGACAGGAAAACGCCAACTGATGGTCGGATCTCTACATCGAGAGAAACTTTTTTTTAAAAAAAAAAAAAAACTGTCCAACTGCTCCTTTAGTGCTGGGTCTACCCTGGCTCCGTCTGCATAATCCTTCTATTGACTGGTCAGCCAACCAGATATCTCATTGAACCCCTTTTTGTCAGAAAAACTGTTTGCCTGCCCTCGCTGCAGCGGAACTTCAGTCTTTGCCGGCAGTGTTCAAGGACTTTTCAGATGTTTTCTGCAAGAAGTCTGCTGAGCTTCTCCCTCCTCATCACTCCTACGTTTGTCATATCGAACTTCTTCCCGGTACCGTGCCCCCCAAAAGACGTATCTACCCCCTGTCTCCTGCCGAGACTTCCGCAATGAGGGAATATATTCAAGATAATCTCCAGCGAGGATTTATTAGACCTTCATCTTCTTCTGCAGGGGCGGGGTTCTTCAAAGCAGAGAAGAAGGATGGCAGATTGTGTCCCTGTATAGATTACTGGTGCCTAAACAAGATCACAGTTAAAACCGATACCCTCTGTCTCTCATCTCTGAGCTCTTCGATCAACTCAGAGGGGCTAAGATCTTCACTAAGTTGGATCTTCAAGGAGCTTACAACCTTATCCGCATCTGAGAGGCGATGAGTGGAAGACAGCATTCAACACCCGAGATGGGCATTATGAATACCTCTTCGGCTTCTTCCAAGAATTTGTAAATTACATCTTCAGAGATGGTCTGGGGCAATCCGTAGTAGTGTACTTGGACAATATTTTAATTTTCTCCAAAGACTTGGAAAGTCACCGAACGCGGGTGAAAGAAGTTCTCTCCCGTCTGAGAGAAAACTCCCTTTTTGACAAGCTGGAGAAGTGTGTCTTCGAGGTGCCTAAGGTTCCCTTCCTGGGTTACATTATCTCTCATGAGGGATGTGAGATGGATCCTTCTAAAGTTAAGGCAATTCAAGACCAGCCTCTCCCCACAAGTACCAAGGCCATTCAAAGATTTGTCCGTTTCCCTAACTATTTATCAAGGGGTTCTCCTCCCATGTCGCTCCTGTCTTGGCTCTCATCCGGAAGGGATGAAAACCTAATGCCTGGCCCCTCATGCTCAGGAGGCCTTTCAGTCCTTGAAATATTAATTTGCCTCTGCTCCTGTCCTCCGACATCCTGATCTTCTGCAACCCTTTTTCATTGAAGTAGATGCTTCCGACGTCGTGGGCTGGAGCCATTTTCTTTATTTTTATTTATTTGTGCTTACTTCTCAAATAAACTCTCTCCTGCCGAGCAAAATTACGACGTCAGGAATCGTGAGCTTTTGGCAGTTAAACTTGCACTCAAAGAGTGACGACACTTCCTGGAAGGAGCCTCTCATCCTGTCACCATTTATACAGATCATAAAAACTTATAATAATAATAACAACTAATAATACTGAACTCATCTATAGCATTTGTGTGGGTGAGCATTTAGGGACTAGTGATCATAACATGGTCTCCTTTGAGATTCTGTAAGGGAGTAACTAAAACACTAGATTTAGTGCAAACTTTGACAGTATCTCTGCATCTCTGCAACACATGAAGTGGGAAATGCTTTTCACAGGGTTAAACACAGAACAAAAATGGGAAGTTTTTAAAATGCTGTTTAATAAATATACATCAGTATATTCCCCTTGTAAGCAAGGAATGTCATTGCAAAGCAAAACCTTTTATGTTGAGGTTTGGTTAGAAAAGACGTGCTTTAAAAACTTTCAAGTTAGCTGGGACAGCCGAATCATTTATAAGGTACAAGGAGGCCAACAAATCATGCAAAAATGCTACCAGGCATGCTGAATCGATATGGAAAAGGATATTGCAGCAATCAGTAAAAATAATCCAAAATTATTTTTCAAATATGATAATAGCAAAAAAAATGTAGCAGGAAGGGGTGGGACCCTTAATATCAGAGGACCCTTAATATCAGAGTGGGGTCTGATGAGTAGAAAAAAAAAAAAGCTGAGATTCTCTCAACTCACATTTTCCGTCTGTCTACACAAATGAGGAACCAGTTAATGAAGGTTCCAGTATTAATAGTCCCAATTCTAGTAATACAACTAATGATGCAAGGTTCAAACGTGAGGAAATGTTATAGACACTAGAACATGTTAAGATAAACAAAGGTCCGGGGCCAGATGGTATTCATCCTAGGGTACTTAGCGATCTTAGCTCTGTGATTGCCAAAACGCTTTACTTAATTTTTCAGGATTCATTGAGGTCTGGCATGGTGCAGAGAGACTGGGAATTACTAATGTGGTGCCGCTATTAGAAAAGGGATCCCATTCTCAGCCTCAAAACTATAGACCAGTTAGTCTGACGTCAGTGATAGGAAAGCTTTTCGAAGGGTTAATAAAGGATAAGATACTGGACTTCATAGCAAATCACAATAATGTGAGTTTGTGCCAGCATGGTTTTATGCATTAATAGATCTTGCCAGGCTAACTTAATTTATGTTTATGAGAAGGTAAGCAGGGACCTCGATTCTGGGCTGGCAGTGGATGTGATTTACTTAGACTTTGCTAAAACATTGGATACAGTGCCACACAGAAGGTTATTAGTTGAATTAAGGAATGTTGGCCTGGAACATAGTATTTGTACCTGGATAGAGAACTGGCTAAAAGACAGACTGGGGTGACGTCAGCAAGATGGCTGCACGCACCTAAGCACGGGGGAACAAGCTAGGGCCAGAGGATGCTAAACAGTGCAAAGGGGGTATAAACGAAATACCTTGTAGAGGCCGTGGAGGTGGGGGGGCAAGGCGGAAGGTCCAGGCGGTGACGAGCGGCTGTGAGAAGCTCGGCGGTAGAGGAGAGAGGCTGCGAGAGAGCTTCAGGGGCCTAGGCCTCTGTGTGGCCAGATGCGAAGGAGGAGCTCCGCGCGTAGCGCTGGGGAAGCGGCGATAACCGTCCGGCACTGACAGGGAGGAGAGAGGACAGACAGGAGCGGGAGCAGGAGTGCCTGCACCCCGCAATAAGTAGTTGCGGAGTGAAAAGGAATACGCGCCCGCAAGCCCCACAAGCGCACGGAGGAGCTGTAGGGGGCTGAATGACTGGAGCTGCCTGAAAAACGTGGGGGGGGGCCTAGAGGGGGCCTCCATTCCAGGCTCAAAGGCTAAAGTATTGAGCGTCCAGGAGGAGTAGGGGAGCAGCAAAGAAAGCCAAGAAAGGGTAAGCAGGGAAGGCAGTATCTGGTCTGGGATGTTAGATAAGAACCATAGTTTTTTGAGAAAAATACTCTGCTTATACCCTGTCTACAGTCTAATTATACTCCTATATAACCTCCTCATAACCTCCTTACACATAAAGGGTGTTACTGGAAAGAAATGACAGTAGCACTGCCTAGTATCAAGCTCCATGGCCATTTAATCTTCATAGCTACGCTGTTATCTACCTTACTCCACCAATAAACCCTTAGAAGTTGTAGGAGGCTCGCTATAAAGGCACATAAGTACAGAATATTGGTATTTGCTGGGAAGCCAAGGGAGGAAAAGAGGATGGGGAAATCGCAAAAAGAGAGAAAGAGAAAGTCAAAGAAAAACAACAAATATATGGGCAAATAGAAGTTGCTCCATTGTTCACAAAAGGGAAAGCAGCGGGGATGCAAAGGAAAAAGGTGCTGGCAAAGGACCAACTAGATGAATCAGCTGATATACATCAGGAATCCTCAGAACATGAAAGCGAATGTGAGGGAAATACAGACATAGCCTCGTACCTGACTAAATTGCCCTCCAAAGCGGACATAAGACAAATGTTGCAGGAAGTAACAATAAAAGAGGAATTAAAGGATCTGAAGAAAGATTTTGAGACTCTGGCGAACAATACATAAGACGGTGTTATCCCACAACTCTTGGTTGTCTGATTTGCAAAGACAGATGGAAGATCAAGAGAATAGAGGAAGGAAAAACAATATAAGAGTTAGAGGGATGAGAGAACAGGACAGAATATAAGAGAATAGAAAAGAAGCCTTAAGTAAACTGTTTACAGACATTTTGGAAGGAAAACTGGTATTAGAAACCGACATTGAAAGGGCACACAGTGTCCAAAAATCGAAATCAGCACCTTTAAATGCAACTAGAGATATAGTTTGCTGCATCAAAAGTTTTACATTAAAGGAAGAAATATTAAGGAAGGCAAGGGAGAGAGGTACAATTAACTTTGAAAATTCTTCATTGAAACTCTTTCAAGACATTTCATGGAGCACATTAAATAAACGCAGACTACTGAAGCCTTTGACAACTGTTCTTAAGGATAAAGGCATTGTCACGGTCGGAACCCAACACCAGAACAAACACCAGGCTCGTGCTTCACCAGTAGTGTGACCGCCTTTGGGCCTCGGGCGGAGCCCTCGGCTTACTTGGATGCCACCTGGACTTAAACGAGAGGTGCAAGATGAGGGTTCTGGATAGGCAGAGGGGCAAGACAGTAAAGCAAAGTCTTTGGACAGAAGATCGTAGTACAAGGCGTTTAGGCAAAAGAGTAGTCAGAATAGGCCGGGGTCGAGGCAGGCAGAGAATAAACGTTATCAGGCAGGCAAGGGTCAAACCAGGAAGTCAATCAGAGGGTTAATCAGAGGAGGTAGTCGGTAATCAGGCAAGGGTCAGAATCCAGAAGTCAGAATAGTCAAAATAGCCAGGCAGGGCTCAAAAACAGGAATCAAACAGGTTCAGAATATAGCACAAGGCTCAGAAGCACCAGGAAATAATATCCTATCACGGGCAAGGTCCCAAAGCCCTACGTCAGCGCGCCTGTGCCTTTAAATTACACCAGAGCGCGCCACGCGCGCCCTAAGACGCCGGCGCCTGCGGCCTACAGGAAGCTGCTCGTCGTGGCGGGCGTCCCCGCCGAGGGGGCGGCAGGCGTCCCTGCCGTCCCCCCACTAGACCACCAGGTACGTTCATTACATTACCCCCCTCTCTAGGGGGCCACTGGACCCCCAGGCTTACCGGGAAATTTAGCATGGTATTGCTTCTTGAGGCGGTCAGCCTTGATGTCCTCTACTGAGACCCAAGAGTTCTCCTCAGGACCAAAGCCCTTCCACTTAGTGAGATATTGAAGTTTATCTCGTACGAGGCGGGAATCTAGGAATTCTTGGATCTCAAACTCAGGCTGACCTTCAACCAATACTGGGGGAGGAACAGACAAATGACGAACATGAGTGGCAGGTTTCAAGAGGGAGACATGAAAAGAATTAGAAATTTTAAAATTAGCAGGTAACTGAAGACGAACAGTGGATGGGTTGATTATTGCAGTGATGGGGTATGGACCTATAAACCTGGGACCCAATTTGGGAGAGGGAACCTTTAGCTTGATGTTCTTTGTAGACAACCACACTAAGTCCCCTACTTTTATCAGCAGCTCCTTTCTGAGCAAGGGAAGCTGCGGACAAAGAATTGTGCACCCGAGACCAAATTTCAGAAAATTTAACGACAGAGGAATTGGCAGAAGGTACAGGGGAATTAGAGCCAGAAAAGGAAAACCTTTTGGGATGTAACCCATTGACAATAAAGAATGGAGACTCTCCTGAGGAGGAATGGGTAGCATTATTGTATGCGAATTCCGCCCAGGGTAACAGTTCGGACCATGTAGACTGATTATCGGACACATAGCATCTAAGATATTGTTCTAGGGACTGGTTTACCCTTTCGGTTTGACCATTCGTTTAGGGGTGATATGCAGTGGAAAAGGATAACTCAATCCCTACTAAAGAACAGAAGGCACGCCAAAACTTCGAGACAAACTGAACCCCCCTGTCAGAAACAATATTTTCAGGAAAACCATGTAACTTAAAAATGTGAGTAATGAACAAATCAGCCAAGGTTTTAGCAGAAGGGAGGTGTGGAAGGGGAATAAAATGACCCATCTTACTGAACCTATCCGCCACCACCGAAATCACAGTCTTCCCTTGGGAAGAGGGCAAATCTACAATGAAGTCCATCGAAAGATGGGACCAAGGTTTCACAGGAATTGGTAAAGGCATTAACAGACCCTGGGAAGAGTTATGAGATGATTTTGATCGTTGGCAGATCGGACAGGAGTTAACAAAGGCCTTTGCATCCTGTTTGAAGGAAGACCACCAGACATAACGGGATAATAGAGACACCGTCTTAGAAATGCCAGGATGCCCTGCCATCTTAGAATCGTGAGCCTCCCTCAATACTTGTTCCCTTAACTCCTGTGGAACGAACAGCCTCCCAGAGGGAGTATCCACCGGAGCAGATGATTGTACAGGGGACAATAAAGAGGAAAGGTCAGATTCAAGTGCTGCTACAATTACCTCCCTGGGGATGATGGGGATGCACTCGCTAGACTCGGAGGGATCGGACTCGAAGCTTCTAGAGAGTGCATCCGCTTTGGTATTCTTGGAACCAGGCCTAAACGTTAAAGAAAAATTAAACCTGGTGAAAAACAGTGCCCATCTAGCCTGCCTAGGATTTAGTCGCTTGGCCGACTCAATGTACAGAAGATTCTTATGATCAGTATAAACCGTGATCATGTGTTTTGCTCCCTCCAGCAGATGCCACCATTCCTCAAAGGCCCATTTAACAGCCAACAATTCTCTATTCCCAATATCATAGTTGATCTCAGCAGGAGAAAATTTCTTAGAGAAGAATGCGCAGGGATGCACCTTGCTGGTTGTTGGATGCCTTTGAGAAAGGACTGTCCCTGCCCCAACTTCAGAAGCATCTACCTCTACTATAAAAGGAAGCGCAGTGTCGGGGTGTTGAAGAATGGGGGCAGAACTGAATTCCTTCTTGAGGAAGTCAAAAGCTTGTACCACTTCAGGAGGCCAGATGCTGGGGTCAGCACCCTTCTTAGTCAAATCAGTAATGGGGGCCACAATTAAGGAAAAATTTTTAATAAACTGACGATAGTAATTTGCAAACCCCAGGAACCTTTGGGTAGCACGTAATGATTGGGGTTGGGTCCAATCCAGTACAGCTCTCACCTTGCCTGGATCCATTTCAAGACCCCTGCTGGAAATATTAAACCCTAGAAACTGAACGGAAGTAACCTCAAAGATACATTTCTCCAGTTTTGCATAAAGATTATTCTCCCTGAGTCTGCACAAGACTTGATGAACATGATTTCTATGTTCACCCAAGTTAGAGGAGAAAATCAAGATATCGTCAAGATAGACCACTACGAATATCCCCAGCAGGTCCCGAAAGATGTCGTTGACAAATTCTTGGAACACGGTGGGTGCGTTACAGAGACCAAAGGGCATTACAAGATATTCATAGTGGCCGTCACTAGTGTTAAATGCAGTTTTCCACTCATCCCCTTCCCTAATACGTATGATATTATAGGCGCCCCTAAGATCTAGCTTAGAATAGATCTTAGCACCCTTAACCTGGTCAAACAATTCAGAAATTAATTGGAGGGGATAGCGGTTTTTTATGGTGATCTTATTGAGACCCCTATAATCTATACAGGGGCGTAGACCACCATCTTTCTTTCCAACAAAGAAAAAGCCCGCCCCCGCAGGGGAACTAGAAGGCCTAATGAACCCTCTTTCAAGGTTGACCTTTATATACTCTTTCATTGCCTGGGCCTCCGGCAAGGAAAGAGGGTATGTTCTACCCCGAGGGGGAATAGACCCAGGAATTAGATCTATAGAGCAATCATACTGCCTGTGTGGAGGTAGGGTTTCTGCAGCTTTCTTAGAAAATATGTCAGCATATTCAGCATATGCTGCAGGTAAACCTTCTAAAGAAGTGGTTGCCACCACCTGAGGAATACATGAACCACCACACTTAAGACCCCATTGCAGAATCTTCCCCGATACCCAGTCAATATGAGGATTATGGGACTGAAGCCAAGGTAACCCCAAAATAAGAGGAGAAGACGCACCCTCAATGATAAAAAGGGCTAACCTCTCACTGTGATGATTATCAGAGCACATGGAAAGGGACACAGATTTTTTAGTTACCAGGCCTGACCCTAAGGGTTTTTTATCAACTGTCAAAATCCTCATGGGAGGAATTAGGGGGGTTAAGGGAATACCAAATTTTGCCGCAAAGGAGGCATCCAGAAAATTTCCCTCCGCCCCTGAATCCACAAAAGCGGACACCCTGACAGAGCCCGTAGGCCAGGTGAGTTTAACAGGTATCAATATCCTAGAGGTAGACTGGGAAGAGGAAACTTCTGCACCCAAATGGAGCTCCCCTTCTCCATTTAGGCTTGGAAGTTTCCCAGCCTCTTAGGACATAAATTCAGGAAATGACCCTTTTCCCCACAGTAAATGCAAAGACCAAGGGAACGCCTGCGGGCTTTTTCCTCAGGGGATAGATGGGATATGCCCAATTGCATGGGTTCCTCCTGAGGTTGAACCATGGAAGGGTTAGGGGACTTAGCATTGGACACCATATTAGAAAAGTTATACTTAACATTGGTAAACCCAGAATGCAAAGGAGAACCCCTTTCACCCCTTCTTTCCATCTGCCTCCTATCTACCTGGATGGCAAGTGACATGAGATCATCCAGGTTGGAAGATAAAGGGTAATTTACCAAGCTATCTTTGACAGAATCAGACAGCCCAATACGGAACTGGCTGCGAAGCGCCATGTCGTTCCACCCAGTCTCCACTGCCCACCGGCGGAACTCGGTGCAATACACCTCCGCATCCCTTTTCCCCTGGCGCAATTTACGAATCTCGGAGTCGGCAGAAGATGCACGATCCGGTCATCATAAAGTACAGCCATGGTTTTAAAAAATGAATCAAGGGAAAAACGGGCAGGATCTGAGAGGGGCAATCTGAGAGCCCAAACTTGGGGATCACCCTGTAATAGGGTCATTACGAACCTCACTTTTTCCTCGCCAGTAGTGAATGAGTGGGGGAAAAAGCTGAGGTATAATTTACATGCCTCTTGGAACACGAAAAATTTTGACCTTTCCCCATTGAATTTATCAGGAAACACAATTTTGGGTTCATGGGTTTTGGATACATTACCCAACAGAGCAGGAGAACCCACAGGAGGGGTGACTACTGGAGCTGGAGACTGAACAGAAGCATCCAGTCGACGGGTCAAATTGTGGAAACCTTGCATCAGGTAATCTTGCCTCTGCTCATGTTCTTCCAGGCGCTGTAACAGTGTGGTAAGAAGCACTTCAGTGGTGGAAGGAGCAGCGGCAGCTCAACCTTCTTTGTCTATCTTGGCCCGTGATAATGTCACGGTCGGCACCCAACACCAGAACAGACACCAGGCACCCTGGTCTCGGCTCGTGCTTCACCAGTAGTGTGACCGCCTTTGGGCCTCGGGTGGAGCCCTCGGCTTACTTGGATGCCACCTGGACTTAAACGAGAGGTGCAAGATGAGGGTTCTGGATAGGCAGAGGGGCAGGACAGTAAAGCAAAGTCTTTGGACAGAAGATCGTAGTACAAGGCGTTTAGGCAAAAAAGTCAGAACAGGCCGGGTCGAGGCAGGCAGAGAATAAACGTTATCAGGCAGGCAAGGGTCAAACCAGGAAGTCAATCAGAGGGTTAATCAGAGGAGGTAGTCGGTAATCAGGCAAGGGTCAGAATCCAGAAGTCGGAATAGTCAAAATAGCCCAGGCAGGGGTTAAAAACAGGAATCAAACAGGTTCAGAATATAGCACAAGGCTCAGAAGCACCAGGAAATAATATCCTATCACGGGCAAGGTCCCAAAGCCCTAATGGGCTTTAAATAGGATTTGAATTGCGCGCTGACGTCAGTACGTCAGCGCGCCTGCGCCTTTAAATTACACCAGAGCACGCCCTAAGATGCTGGCGCCTGCGGCCTACAGGAAGCTGCTCGTCGTGGCGGGCGTCCCCGCCGAGGGGGCGGCAGGCGTCCCTGCCGTCCCCCCACTAGACCACCAGGTACGTTCATTACAGGCATACAGTTCAGATGGGGATTTCCATTCTCTTTAAGTGCAAACAGCGAAGGGCAACAAGTGACGATTCGTTTCCCAAAAGATACAGAGAGATTTCTGAGGAAGATGAAGCTGCCTGATCAGGATCTCCCAGGATGGAAAACAGAAAAACCTTGTGAAATCGATTGGGGCTCGGCACAGCAGGGATTGTGGCAACAGAAGGAAGCATCCAAAAAGAAATCAAGTACCTCGACTTCTAGAGATCCCAGCGAGAGTCCTGTAAGGTCAAGCAGAAGTCACTAGAAGGAGAGTCCACCCCGCAGGATGGGTAAATATGAATGACTTTCAGAGACTGGGTGTTCGAACTGTTACAAACTGAACTGAGTTCACTATGCATTGATGGGGGGTTGTAATGAAATGTTAACTACCTTTACATAAATAGCCAAATAGATTAAGGAAGGAAAAGAGTGGGAGGTAAAGAAAGTACAGATATGTGCATGGGAATTACTGTTTGTTGCTGCTGCTTTTTTTAAAAAATTATCTTTTGATATGTACGATAAGGGGAGGGGGGAAGGACTAGACATGTGGTTGGGCAAATAGCATAAATCTTCCAGGGAAAACAAACACAGCACGGTTATAATATATATATATTTTTGGGGGTAGAGAATCACCCACACAGGGGTATAGAGAGTGGAGAAGGATGTAACAAAATCAACAGTGGGTATACTGGAGGTTTAGATAAGCATTGATTAAGTACAACACATTTAGAGTGGGGTTAAGCTGCACAGCAGGCACATAAAGAGGGAAGGAGTAATAAAAGACCATATAAATCACACAAACCACAGGAAATACTGAGGCTTATAAACTTAACATAATAGGGGCAGAAGTAAATATTCACGGGTTATTGTACAAGATATTAGACAAGCGTGAAAATGGCTACACAATCTACAAATAAACAAAGGGAGATAAGCACCATGGAGAAGGGGGGATGGGGCACGACATAGTAAGTTCACTGAAAACCCTGGAAGACGGCGATTTGCCATACCCGTATGCACGAGATGCCCCCGTGACCCAAGTCGGCTTTGAAGTGTTCAGGGGTAACATTGGTATGGAATTTAAGATCTTTTACTTCTTCTTTTCCTTTCCGAAGTGGGTTAAGGGAGGGTAGTAAAGTAGCAAGGTTTAAAAAGAAGGCAGGGGAAAAAGGTTAGATCAGAATGGAAATTTAAAAAAAAGAAAAAGGGATAAGCTCTGGCAAGCAACCCAAATAGGCTTAGGTTTAATTGGAGTAAGAACTCAGCTGTCTCCTGAAGGAGACAGCAAAGCGGCAGCTATAACTCCCCACAAAATTGCGCCTAGGCGCACCTAGCTGCCCTTGGGGAACAGCAAGAGGATATATCCTCTATAAGTCTGAGGCGGCATATTAATTTCCCACCATGCAAGTGGGATATCTTGTCTTTTTCAAACTTTCAACTTGTTTTTCTTATATCTCTTTTTTTTGTTTACTTTCTTAGAGTAGATGATTACAAGTGGTAAAAAAAAAAAAAACTATAATGGTGCGCGTCATAACAAGGTATTTTAAAGTTAATGTGCTCAATTTAAAGCTATAATGTAAATGGACTGAATGAACCGGTTAAGAGAAGCCAAATCCTCAACACATGTAAAAAACTTCAGGCACATATAATAATGCTGCAAGAAACACACTTCAAAGAAGGTCATACCCCAAGGATAATGGATAGACACTATACACAGATTTACTATAGTAACAACCCTGAGAAGAAGCAACAGGAGTTTTGATAACGATCCACAAAGACTTACCCTTTGTACTCTAAGAGAGGAAAATAGATAAAGAAGGCAGATATGTTATTATAAAGGGGAACCTAGGGGCATTCAGGATAACCATAGCAAATGTGTATGTGCCTAACACAGCACAGGTGAAATTCTTAAATAAGTTTTTAGAAGAGTTAAATAATTTTAAGGAAGGCTTAGTAATAATGGGAGGGGACCTTAACTTGATGCTCAACCCAATAATGGACTCTTCCAATGGGAAAAGCCAAATATCCTATAAGGGGATAAAAAGTATAAAGCAAAAAATGGAAGATTTATGTTTGGTCGACACTTGGAGAGTTCTACATCCGAAAATTAAAGATTACACACACTTTTCAAAAAAGTATAGGGTTTATACGCGGATAGACTCTTTATTTGTTTCACAACGGGGGCTCCACTGTGTCACAGAGGCCATAATTGCAACAAATCTGTTTTCAGATCACTACCGAATATCTCTCAGGTTGGATCTACCTCAAATAAATGAAAAAGAATACACATGGAGGTTCAACAATTTATTATTACACAGAAAAGACACAAAGAATAAAATCAGGGATATGTTACAACAAATACTCAAAGAGAATTCAGGACCAGAAGTTAGTTTGGTGGCATTATGGGAAACCAAGAAATGTGTGCTTAGAGGCCAGTTGATAGCTCTCGGCAGTAACCTAAAGAAGGAAAAAGAGAAACAAATTAACAGTTTAATCAAAGAGATTTCTAAATTGGAACAGATACATAAAACAAAAATGACAGAAGACATATTAGAACAACTTGAAAAGAAAAGAATACAACTGAAAGCTATACTTGACCAGGGCTCATACAAAGCATATATGAATAGTAAACAGAAGGGATATGAACTGGGGGATAAATGCAATAAATATTTTGCCCAAAGATTGAAAAAAATGAACAGGGCAACCCATATTACATCAATAAAAGGTAAGGACCAAAAGATTTATTATGATACACATAATATAGCCAAAACATTTCAGCAATACTATCAAACATTATATAGACTACAGGAAGGGGTTGACCAAAAAGATAAATTAGAGGAAATGGACAAATTTATAGAGGAAGCCCAATTACCATCTTTAAGAGTGAAAGACAGAATTACACTGGACTCACCTTTTACACCTCAAGAAATAAGTGACACGATAGATTCATTGGCAGTGAAAAAGAGCCCGGGTCCAGATGGTTTCAGTGCATTGTACTACAAAACGTATAAAATAGAACTTATACCCTTGATGTGTTCCTATTACAATACTATTGATCGAACTTGTGGGTTCCATAAACAGGCAAAAGAAGCTAACATTACTATTATCCCAAAAGAGGGGAAAGATCCCCAGCTTTGTGAAAGCTATAGGCCAATATCCCTAATAAACATAGATCTAAAAATATACGCTAAAATATTAGCAAACAGACTGAAAAAATACTTACCGGATTTAATTCATGATGATCAGGCTGGGTTTATACCTAAAAGGGAGGGAAAAGGTAACATCTATAAAATCTTATCATTATTGAAAATAGGGCAAATGGATAGGCACAAAGTACAACCTTCATCAATACTAGTTACAACAGATGCCGAAAAAGCATTTGATAGAGTGGGATGGCCGTTTTTTGAAAAAGCACTGAGAGGATTTGGAATAGGAGAGATCACCATAAATCGTATTTTAGCTCTATATAAAGATCCACACGCAAGAGTCAAAGTGAATGGTAAACTATCTGACCCAATATATATCTGCAATGGAACCAGGCAGGGCTGTCCGCTATCACCACTGCTATTCGTGCTGGTGATTGAGACATTACTTTCACATATTAGATATATTTATTTCACAAATATAGGGGGAATAAAGTTTGGAGAGAAAGAATATAAAACAATAGCCTTCGCTGATGATATGCTAATTTTTGTCTCTAATCCGATGTCCTCCTTACCCTGCCTTCTAACTCTTATAGAATATTTTGGAACCCTTTCAAATTTCAAGGTTAACCTTACAAAATCCCAAATTCTGAATATCAATACCCCAGAAAATATAATGGAGAGTGTAATAAATAATTTTCCTTTTAAAAAGGCAAACCATAGTATTAGATATTTGGGAGTAAATATTCCTCCAAATATGTCCGATTTATATAACAACAACTTTGTCCCTCTATTGACTACACTTCAAGATAAGGTAATTAAATGGAATAAAATAAACCTGTCTTGGATGGGGAGAGTACAAGCGTTGAAAATGTTCCTGATGCCTAAACTGAATTATTATTTACAAGTTCTGCCAATTAGATTACCAACTGCTTTTTTCAAGAAAATTAAATCCTTGTTCACAAAATTTATTTGGAATGGCAAACAGGCAAGGATCCAATTCAGACAACTAATATTACCACTAGACAGAGGAGGGTTAGCTATTCCAGACGCCTGGTTATATTATATTTCTATTCAACTAACACGTATAAAACATTGGGCAGGAGAGGAAAGGAAGAAAGAGTGGGTAGTTCTAGAACATCAGTGGGCCGGGAGACCATTGTTAAATTTTCTATAGTGTGAACCCAAATGTATAACGGAAAGGGTGAAGGCCCACCCTTTAATAGCTCCCACACTTAGGATTTGGTATAGCAACAGAATAAAGATGAACCTGTCTAAAACTCCCTTTATTTTACAACCCTTAGTATACAACAGTTCATTCATACCCAGTTTAGAGCATGGAGCCTTCAAGGATTGGCAAGTACTTAAGGGGAGACCAACAAGAATCAGGGATTTTCTGGAAAACAATAAAATAATTTCATTAAAGGAAATTCAAAAGAAATTTGGAAACCATGTTAGAGATGCATGGAACTACCGTCAATTGCAATATTACATTTATAAATTTAGAGAGGAAGATTGGGATAGAGAATTGACCAAATGGGAAAAATTATTAGAAAGCAAAGAGGTCCCTAATAAAGCAATATCCATTATATATAAACTTATAGTATCAAATATTTCTTTGGGGAAAGATACAGCTCTCAGGGAATGGGAAAAAGAATTAGACATCAAGATCTCCCACGAGATGTGGAATAAGATCCAGTTACAAGCCCACAAATCATCTAGAGCGGTAAGAGTGAGGGAAATGAATTTCAAATTAGTTACTAGATGGCACCTCACACCAGCTAAGTTGAATAGGATGTACCCTGAACATATAGATTTATGTTGGAGATGTGGTAGGGAGAGGGGGACACATGCGCATATATGGTGTAAGTGTAAGGAATTGCAAGTTTATTGGGGTAATATTTTGAAAGCAATAAAAGAAATAACAAACATCAATATGTCGGCGGAAGATGTCCCCTTGATCCTGTTAAGCCTAGATATTGACAAAAAGGGTTTATTAAGGGACCCACTTACCTTACATTTGCTGGATGCGGCTAGGTAAATAATCCCAAGACATTGGAGGGAGTCAGCTCCCCCCAGCAGCATGGAGTGGCAGCAGGTAGTAGAGGATACTAGGAAGATGGAAGAAATAACTCATATTATTCATAATAAGAGTGCTAAATATTGGGAAATTTGGGAACCATGGGTTAGGTTTCTAAATAAATCGGTATAAAAGGGACGTCAGGTTGAAAGAGGATCAAATGGAGGCTCTTTCTCCGTATAAATATGACTGAACAGGGGATGGGGCAAGTGAGTCAGTAGGAGTAATTTGTAATTGTAACTGGTTTAAGTAACCTTGAAGGTTAAAAGAGGGTTTGCGGGGTAAGATAGCGAATTATGGAAGTGTACTGCTACGAGGTAGCTTATGTCCTATATACTCTTAATCTACTCTACTTTATTCTTATCTATTTTTTATTTTTTTTTATCTATTTATATTCTTGCTACTGTACTATTTTTGTAATAATTGTTAAATAAAAGACCAGTGTTGTTAGTGGAGTACAGCAGGGCTCTGCACTAGGTCCCTTGCTTTTCAACTTGTTTATTAATGACCTGGAGGTGGGCATTGAAAGTACTGTTTCTAATTTTGCAGATAAATTGTGCAGAACTAATCCATGCAGGATGCTGCCACTTTGCAGAGTGATTTGTCTATTGGGGAACTGGGCAGCAAACTGGAAAATGGGGCTCAATGTTGGGAGTTTCCTTAAATGAGAAGGGGTTTTTGTAGATAATACGTTGTCTAATTCTGGGCAGTGTTATTCTGTCCAAGTAAACTTTGGAGAAGCTGCACACCACACACTCCCAAAGGTTCTTATCCTGGTGCCCAGTGATAGAGGAATCGGCCGCAATCATGCTTGACAAAGGGGCGTGACCCCGAAACGTTGCACTACTGCATAATAAAATTGCAAGGGCTTGCCCTGCTACTGCAACTCCTGTGTGCCGGTGAAATTCTTCTTACCAGTGTTATTCTGTGGCTACTAAAGTAAATAAAGATGCATAAAAAGGGCATTAACGCAAGGTATGAAAACATAATTATGCCTCTTTATAAGTCCCTGGCAAGGCCTCATCTGGAGTATGCAGTGCAGTTTTTGACTCCAGTCCTTAAGAGGAATATAAATGAGCTGGAGAGAGTGCAGAGACGTGCAACTAAACTGGTTAGAGGGATGGAAGACTTAAATTATGAGGGTAGACTGCCAAGGTTGGGGTTGTTTCCTCTGGAAAAAAAGTACTTGCACGGGGACACTTTACAAGTACATTAGAGGACATTATAGACAAATAGCAGAGGACCTTTTTACCCATAAAGAGGATCACCGTACCAGAGGACACCCCTTCAGACTAGAAGAAAATAACTTTTATTTGAAGCAAAGTAGGTGGCTCTTCACATTGAGGACAGTGAGGTTGTGGAATGCACTGCCGGGTGATGTTGTGATGGCTGATTCTGTTAGTCTAAAGTTATTATAGATAAGGGTATATATAATTGATGTGAAAGTATGGAGGGTTGTGTATGGACTTTGTCTTTTTTCAACTCCATTTAAATATGTAACTATAATCACAAAACTTGCCACTTAGCCTGGGCAAACTTTCCAGTAATGTTGTGGGGGTGGAATCAACCTTATTAAGATGATATATCTTCCTTAATTCCTATATCACCTACATAACACCCCAGTCCATATCCCTCTTCCTCTATTCCTCTTTAAAAGGATCAGCTACCTGGTTCTCCCCTTTATCTGGAACCATAAAGTCCCTAGAATTGCCTTGGGAAAAATTGACGACTGAAAAAGAGGATGGAGGCTTAGCCCTACCCAATTTTTAGCTATACTACCTAGCAGCCCAGCTATACTACCTACATTGGTGGTACCATCCTGACCCATACAACCCCAATATGGTGCTGCAAGTAGGGTTGCCACCTTTTCTGGAAAATAATACTGGCCTTCCTATATATTTATTTTTTTCCGGCCATGTGGCAACCCTAGCTGCAAGCCACAATAGTGGGGTCACTATCATACCAAAAGCTTACAGATATGGGTAATCTCCCACCTACCATCACCACACCACATAGAGCAGGGACCCCGACTTTTATAAACCTCAAAAAGAGTCCTGTACAACTTACCTCCAACCTACCTTTTTTGAAGTCCCAATTTGGTATGCTTTACACTAGAGATGTCGCGAACTGTTCGCCGGCGAACTTGTTCGCGCGAACATCGGGTGTTCGCGCTCGCCGGAAGTTCGCGAACGTCGCGCGACGTTCGCCATTTTGGGTTCGCCATTGTTGGCGCTTTTTTTTGCCCTCTCACCCCAGACCAGCAGGTACATGGCAGCCAATCAGGAAGCTCTCCCCTGGACCACTCCCCTTCCCTATAAAAACCGAAGCCCTGCAGCGTTTTTTCACTCTGCCTGTGTGTGCTGAAGAGATAGTGTAGGGAGAGAGCTGCTGCCTGTTAGTGATTTCAGGGACAGTTGAAAGTTTGCTGGCTAGTAATCGTTTTGATACTGCTCTGTTATTGGAGGGACAGAAGTCTGCAGGGGTTTGAGGGACATTTTAGCTTAGGTAGCTTTGCTGGCTAGTAATCTACCTTCTACTGCAGTGCTCTGTATGTAGCTGCAGTGGGCAGCTGTCCTGCTTCTGATCTCATCTGCTGACTGCTGCAATAACAGTAGTCCTTGTAAGGACTGCTTTTATTTATTTTTTTGTTGTTTTACTACTACTACTACTACTACTACTATAAGAGCCCAGTGCTATTAGTCTAGCAGTGTTGGGGAGTGGGACTGGTGTGCTAATCTGCTGCTCCTAGTAGTTCAGCAGCACCAACTTTAATTTTTTTTTTTTAATATTCATTTTTTTTTATTTTACTTTTTTTTATTTTACTACCGCTGTAGTAGTGTATAAGTTGACCTTTTAGGCATTATTTGCCCTGTAGGCATTATTTGCACACTGTTTTCTTCAACCCGCCATCGAGCTGTGTGACCTTGTTCCCATTCTGTCTAAATATCCATAATATTACCGTCTCCAGAAAAAACACCGGAGTCACTTTTTTCAAGCAGCATTCATATATTTTACGTAATCCGTATCCACCGCTGTAGTAGTGTATACGTTGGCCTTGTAGGCATTATTTGCACACTGTTTTCTTCAACCCGCCATCGAGCTGTGTGACCTTGTTCCCATTCTGTCTAAATATCCATAATATTACCGTCTCCAGAAAAAACACCGGAGTCACTTTTTTCAAGCAGCCATAATATATTTTACGTAATCCGTATCCACCGCTGTAGTAGTGTATACGTTGGCCTTGTAGGCATTATTTGCACACTGTTTTCTTCAACCCGCCATCGAGCTGTGTGACCTTGTTCCCATTCTGTCTAAATATCCATAATATTACCGTCTCCAGAAAAAACACCGGAGTCACTTTTTTCAAGCAGCCATAATATATTTTACGTAATCCGTATCCACCGCTGTAGTAGTGTATACGTTGACCTTGTAGGCATTGTTTGCCCAGTTTTTTTTGGCCACAGCCACTGAAGCACAGAGGCCAGAAAAAATATGCCATATAAATGCTGAAAATAGTCATTTTTTGCCATACGTTGACTCAACGTATATGGCAAAAAATGACTATTTTCAGCATTTATGTGGCATATTTTTTCTGGCAACTGTGCTTCAGTGGCTGCAACCAAAAAAACTGGGCAAACAATGTCTACAAGGTCAACGTATGGCGAAAAATTACTATTTTCAGCATTTATATGGCATATTTTTTCTGGCAACTGTGCTTCAGTGGCTGCGTCCAAAAAAACTGGGCAAACAATGTCTACAAGGTCAACGTATGGCGAAAAATGACTATTTTCAGCATTTATATGGCATATTTTTTCTGGCAACTGTGCTTCAGTGGCTGCGTCCAAAAAAACTGGGCAAACAATGCCTACAAGGTCAACGTATGGCAGTTGTTTAAAGAGAACAGTAGATTACTAGCCAGCAAAGCTACCTAAGCTAAAATGTCCCTCAAATCCCTGCAGACTTCTGTCCCTCCAATACAGAGCAGTATCAAGCAGATTACTAGCCAGCAAACTTACTATCATCTGTCCCTGAAATCACTAACAGCTCTCCCCCTACACTATCTCTTCCAAGCACACACAGGCAGATTTTTCAGATACATTTTTGCCCTTGATCCCCCTCTGGCATGCCACTGTCCAGGTCGTTGCACCCTTTAAACAACTTTAAAATCATTTTTCTGGCCAGAAATGTCTTTTCTAGATGTTAAAGTTCGCCTTCCCATTGAAGTCTATGGGGTTCGCGAACCGTTCGCGAACCGTTCGCGAACCGCTCGCATTTTTGCGCAAGTTCGCGAATATGTTCGCGAACTTTTTTTCCGACGTTCGCTACATCCCTACTTTACACTAACCAATTTGGCAGTGGATAAAACCCCGTCGGGGAGCTACCCACTAAACTGTATAGCATAGGTGAAATGGCAAGAAAGTGTTCCAGAATTTTGAAATTCGAATTTTCAAGTTCGAATTTTGAATTCAAAGTTTTGAGTTCAAATTTTCAAGTTTGAATTCGATTTTTCAAGTTCGAATTAGAATTTTTGACTTTGAATTTTAGGTTTTTTTTTAAAGGGGTATAATTCTTATTGTTTTATAACACATAAAACCAAAACACATGCCGTTATATCAATGAATTTTTTATTGCAAAGTATATAAACTAGTTATCTTTAAATAACATTCGCTAGTTTAGCTGATATACCCATACCCATCCTCTTGATTGAACAGGTATCTGTTCGCCTAGGGGGGATTTTATGCTTCCCCAAGTCTCCTTGGATAGAGTCGATTATACCCTAGTCTGTATAGTTCACAATCTTTTTAAACCTTTTTTGCGTGTGCTAATAAGATGAGTTTAATGAGCTGTAGAGTCTGATTTACCAATGTGATCTAATTCTGTATTGTGGGGGGTTTGGGACCCATCCACGACAACACAATTGTTTTCTTAGCATGATATAGGAGTGTTCTGTATCTGGTTCTGATTAATATTTATGATTTAATCTAAGACTCACAGTGTGCACACCTGTGATGTTAGCTACTTAGAAAAATCTAATTTGTCCACTAAAATATTCATCACTTCTGTCCAGATCGGTGGGCATGACCAGGCCATGTGCAAAAAATTAGCTCCTTCAGCCCACACCTATGACACTTTGCGCTGGAGTTGTTTGCCATGGATTTTAGTCATAAAGGGGTAACATAAAACTAATGGAGCAATTTAAACTGGACTAATTTATTTCATATTGAGTAGAGGTAATAATAATTTCTGTCTGTTGCCTCATCCCAGTCTTCTTCAGTGAACTCTGGGATGTCGGATAACCATTTTTTATATCCTGTCTGAAACGGTGAGGGGGTTGTTTGTAATAACACTTTATATAGTGTTGATGTTGGCTTAGTCAAAGCAGGGGACCATAGTGTTGTTTTGAATTGGGGTTGAGAGGTTTCTATGTCCACTCCACCAAATTGTGCCTGGAAAACTTGCCTAAGTTGGAAGTATCTAAAATGCGATAGATTAGGTTCTGTAAGTTTAGGTGTGTTACCACCCTATATAAATCATGTCAGAGTCTTGTTTGCTAATATAAAGAAGCTTTTGGGAACATAAAGTATACAGAAATCACGGTAAATACACCATTTTAAAGATGTTAATTTTTCCCCACAGTGTTAGAGGGAGTTTGGACCATACCAGAAGGGTAGTAATTAGAGAGGATACAACTGGTTCTAAGTTACACAGTATAAAGGTATGTAGATCTGGGTGGATGTTTATTCCAAGATACATAAATTCTACTACTGCCATTAAGGGGGTATCTTATTTTAGGGCAGGAAGGGGGGTTGGGTCTATACGTTTCAAGGCTGATTTGTCCCAATTGACCTGGAGTCCCAAAAGTTTCCCAAAATGCGTTATCAGGGCAGCCATCAGAAATCACGGGGCCCCGTATGGCAAAATTTTCTCGGCCTCCTGGTCCCCACCTACCCCAGATCCTGCCCCCCAAAAAAACATTTGTGGTCATGACCCCCCTACAAGTTAAAAAAAATCATTGGTGGTCAGGGCCCCCCTATAAGTTAAAAAAAATCATTGGTGGTCAGGGCCACCTATAAGTTAAAAAAATTAATTAATGGTCAGGGCCCCCCTGTAAGTTAAAAAAAATAATAAGTGGTCAGGGCCCCCCCTATAAGTTAAAATCATTAGTCGTCAGGGCCCCCCCTATAAGTTAAAAAATCATTAGTAGTCAGGGCCCCCCTATAAGTTAAAAAAATCATTAGTGGTCAGGGTCCCCCCTATAACTTAAAAAAATCATTAGTGGTCAGGACCCCCCTATAAGTTAAAAAAAATATTGGTGGTCAGGGCCCCTATACGTTAAAAAAATTAATTAGTGGTCAGGACCCCCCTATAAGTTAAAAACAATCATTAGTGGTCAGGACCCCCCTATAAGTTAAAAAAATTATTGGTGGTCAGGGCATCCTATAAGTTAAAAAAATTAATTAGTGGTGAGGGACCCCCTATAAATTAAAAAAAATCATTGGTGGTCAGGGCCCCTATAAGTTAAAAAATCATTAGTGGTCAGGGCCCCCTATAAGTTAAAAAAATTAATTAGTGGTCAGGGCCCTCCTATAAGTTAGAAAAATCATTAGTGGTCAAGGCCCCCCTATAAGTTAAAAAAATCATTAGTGGTCAGGGCCCCCTATAAGTTAAAAAATCATTAGTGGTCAGGGCCCCCCTATAAGTTAAAAAAAATCATTGGTAAACTGGAAAAAACCTACGATTCCAGGCTTGCAAATGCTGGTATCAAAGGTAAATTGGATTAGAGCGATGGAATCCATACGAAACAGACTTCATGATAGAAGTTATGAGGGGGAGCTGGAGTGGTATCCGTGGGCTCAACATCTGGAGACTTTGCAACTTCGAGGTATCGTGCACTAATTTGAATTCCCTACGTCCCCAGACTTAGTCGGACCTGTCTCTTTTTCTATTTTTCTTTTTCTCTGTCTACATTTCTACTAAAACTTCTTTCATTTCCATGAGGATTCATTGTTTCGTTATTATGCTATCCGTTTTCAGGATGTGGTGCATAAGGGTTGACTAAGCTACTTGAGGTGTTATATTCTGTTGTGTGACATCTGATACAGTCCCTTGAATACTTTCTTGCATCATTATTGTACCTGTTACCTTTTTTTTTTTTTTTTTTTTTGGAAATGAAGGTCAATAAAACATTGAATAAAAAAAAAAAAAAAAAAAAAAAAATCATTGGTGGTCAGGGCCCCCTATAAATTAAAAAAATTAGTGGTCAGGGCCCCCTATAAATTAAAAAAACAGTGATAACAGGGCCCCCATAAAAGTTTGGTGGTCAGGGCCCCATAGAATATAATAACAAAAATAATTTGTGGCCAGGGGTTCAATAAACTAAAAAAACAAAAACATTGGTGCTCAGTGGAACTTACCTTAGTTTCTTCTTCAGCTTCTTGTTTTCCATTCAAAGTCCCCCCCCCCACTGCTCTCAGTGAGCTGCAGAATCGGGTAGGGTGGGCAGAGCTATAGTGCTTGCATGTCCAGCTTCTATACTACTGGTTTGCTCTTAAGTCCCGCCAGATCTACACAGGGATTGGATAGGCTTATCCAATCACCATGCGGCTCTACAAAACTACCAATAATTTAGAAGCTGGGATGGGGAAACACATGTAGAAAAAGCTCCGCCCTCCCCACCCGATTCTAAAGCTTCCTGATAGTAGTGGAGGCCCGGCTACAGAGTGAGTACAGCAGCTGGCCCCCCTAAAACTCAAAAATCACCGGGCCTGGGACAACTGTCCCCTAGTCCCCCCCTGATGGTGGCCCTGGTCGTTATAATAGTAGCCAGAGTGTCTAGTCATCATTAGACACCGAAAGCTGCATCTACTAAGTATACCAGTAGAGACTTTCTTCTATTGGCCCCAGACGCCAGCCCTCAAGAGTGGGAGCTTGTCAGATTAGGATTGCTAAAGGCTCAATGGCCAAGGCAAACAGCAGAGGTGAAAAGGGGCATCCTTGTCTTGTGCCTCTAGCAAGTTGGAAGGGTTTGGATGTTACTCTATTTGTTCTAACCTGTGCCGTGGGGGCCGAGTATAACATTTGGATCCAACTCACAAATTTGGGTCCAAAGCCAAACTTAAAAAGTACTACCCATATGTAGTTCCACTCCACTAAATCAAAGGCTTTGGCTGAGTCTAGTGATATTATTAACCTTGAGCCTGCGTTATCATGTGTAGTTTGAAGAAAAGCCTTCTTAAATTAATATCAGTTGTATTACCTGCCATGAAACCTGATTGGTCTGGATGGACGAGGTCTGGCATGACTTGAGCCAGCCTGCTGGTTAGTATCTTGGCCAGCATCCTTGCATTTGTATTGAGTAACAATATTGGTCTATAGGAATTACAGCATTGTGGATATTTTTGGGGTTTCAATATCAAGAACATAATGACTTCTAAAAAGGAGGGTGGAAGAGAGAGAGAGAGAGATTCCACGATTGTGAAGGTTTGTAGCAAATGAGGGGTTAGCTCATCAAGAAGACTTTTATATAGATCTGCCGGTATACCATCCGGACCTGGTGTCTTGCCAGGAGCTAAGGCATTGATAGCTTGTTGTAATTCCTGTTTAGTGATAGGGGAATCAAGGATATTTCATTGGGCTGCTGTTAGTGTGGGTGTAGTGACTTGGCTAATGTGTTATCTCTACCTCAGTGTAATTAATCTTTGTGGCATATAGAGCTTTAAAATATGTTGTGAAGGTTTCTACTATGTCTTGTGGCATTGACTTAAGGGTATCATCTCTGGCTGCTACAGATGCAATGACTGGGATTGCAGTTTGGCTAGATAGGCCTACCACTTCTGTTCCCAGTTTCAAATGTTCGCTGGTATGAGTATAGCTGTGCCATGCGTGTAAGTAGGGTTTGTTCCCTGGCTAGTAAGTTATGGAAGTCTACCAATCTATTATAGTTTAGTCGAGAGGGGTTGGTAACGGAATGGAATTCAAAGCCCAAGTAATCAAGGCAGAAAAAGTACTAATCAACCTTGATTACTCCTCCTCTATTTCTTTTTCTAGCTCTATTATTTGAATTGATTAGTTGCCCTCTCATGTATGTTTTTGAGGCGTCCCAGATTACAGGTGGAGAGGCCGACTGCATTCGTTGCCCAGTAGTCTTTACCTGCTATACAGGCACTCTCCCTTACTGTATTGTTTTTGAGCCAAATTGGGCTGATTCTCCAAAGACTGGATTGAGGAGAGTTTACTATGGCTTAGTGTGATAAGTGGTGAGTGGTCGGAGAGGGCACGGGGAAGGTATTCTATTTTTACCACCCTTGGCAGGAGATCAGGTGTTACCAATGCCAGGTCTATCCTTGTCAGTGAGTGATGGGTAGCAGAGTGGCAAGAAAAGTTTTTTTGGGTGGGGTTTTTCCACCTCCAGACATCTGTAAGGCCCAGTGTCTCAAGGTCCCCATAGACGTAAAGATTTTTCTTTGGTGAACGACCGATTTTAGTGCAATCCAACCAATCCATTAAATTATAATGAGTTTAGTGGGAATCAAACAATCGCGCATCTAATGATTTTTCGTCCGACACCTGTCAGAAAATTGATCAGCCAGGTTAAAAAAATCTTCATTGGTCACAGTGAAATCTATCTATGTTTGCAGGGCGAAGCAGGCAGCTGCCCTCAGTTTTTCTGGTTTCAACTAGACAACATCGCTTGCAATGGTCTTTGTAGTTGATGGAGAATCATACATTTTAAACGATTGTTTCAAGATAAGCTTGGTGTAACGATACCAAAAAAAAAAATCTTTTAAAATATCTTGAAAAAAGCTTTAGTCCATGTCATTATTTTCGAGTTTTTTACGTGGAATTTGACTAGGGAATAGTTAAAATTCGATCCTTAAGGCGTTTAAAACCAAAAAGGCGCTTGTGAGGAATTACATTTGGGAGACTGTAAGTACCCAGTTTAAATATGAGTGGGTTTGCTGGTATTACTCAGGGTGTGTCTTGTCACATGTATGTGGTGTTGGAGCAGCAGTTCCATGCAGTATTTACATGTGAGAGATGTCGGTGGGTTTTCATCTTGGAATCTGAGCTGCAGACTCTAAGGGGTGAACTTGCAGCACTGAGAGCATCGGCAAACGAGGGGAATGACAGGAGGCTCGTAGAGCAACCACTGGCAGGGGCTAGTGGAGTGGGGGGAGGAGAAGGGGCAGTGGAGGCTAATGAGGGAGGACGGTTTGTGACAGTCAAGAGGGGAAGTAGGGGACAGAAGAGTAGGGGGGCTGGTCCACAGTTTGTCCAAAACAGCAAATTCGCCGTTTTGGCTGAGGATGCTGGGGAGGAAAACTCCGAACTGGCGTGTATGGAGCAGGCTGACTCTCGGAGCACCCTGGGAGGCAGTGGCTCTAATACGGGTGGTGGGGGGAGTGCAAGGAAGGAAAGGCAGGTTCTAGTTATAGGGGATTCATTTATTAGAAAGGTGGATAGGGTAATCTGTCGCAAGGCCCCTACATGCCGAACAGTCTGCTGCTTGCCTGGGTTCGGCATGTGGTGGAACGAGTGGACAGATTATTGGGAGGGGCTGGGGAAGACCCAGCGGTCTTGGTACATATAGGTACCAATGACAAAGTTAGAGGAGGTGGTGAAGTCCTCAAAAATGATTTTAAAGAACTAGGTGCAAAGCTGAGGGCGAGGACTTCCAAGGTAATTTTCTCCGAGATATTACCTGAGCCACGAGCAACACTAAGGAGACAGCGGGAGTGTAGGGAGATTAATGCGTGGCTGAGAGATTGGTGTAGGGAGGAGGGTTTTGGGTTTTTGGAGAACTGGGCTGATTTTTCAGTCGGCTACAGGCTCTTTGCTAGGGATGGGCTGCACCTCAATGATGATGGGGCAGCTGTTTTGGGAGAGAAGATGGCTAGAGGGTTGGAGGAGATTTTAAACTAGGTGTGGGGGGGGGAGGGTTCAGTAAAAGATTCAGTGGTAGACAGGTTAGATGAGATAGTGGGCAAAGAAAGGGAAAATGGGGGAGGAGATTTGGCTGGGGATACTGTTAAGGATAGGGAGGACCACATGTCATTTGTTCAATATGGTACCAGTATTAAATGTATGTTTACAAATACAAGAAGTCTGACTGGTAAAATGGGAGAGCTGGAGCTGCTGGTGTTGGAAGGAAAATATGATGTGATTGGTGTGGCCGAAACATGGCTGAATGAGTCGCATGACTGGGCAGTAAATATCAGTGGCTATACTTTGTTTCGGAGGGACAGAGGCAATAGAAAAGGAGGAGGGGTATGTCTGTATGTTAGGCAGGATTTAAAAGCTCATATAAAGGAGGAGGTTATGTTAGAAAATGAGGGGGCAAAAGGGTGGAGTTCTTCACCAATTGTAAAGAATCCAGCAAATTAATTGTAGGAGTATGCTATAGACCCCCTAATGTAAGTGAGGAGGAAGAGACAAAGCTCCTAATGCAAATAGAAAAGGCTGCTAGTTTAGGTAAAGTAATGATAATGGGGGATTTTAATTACCCAGATATTGACTGGAGCAACGGTACTGCTAGATCAGTTAATGGGAACAAGTTTATAAACTTATTGCACGACAATTTTTTAGCACAGGTTGTTGAGGAGCCTACCAGAAAAAATGCTATTCATGATTTAGTGATCTCAAATGACCCAGAACTTATAGCAAATGTGCAAGTCATTGAACCCCTGGGTAATAGTGACCATAATGTTATATCTTTTAATGTCTGGTGCAAAAAACAAAAATATACTGGGGCAACAAAAACCATGAATTTTGGAAAAGCTAATTTTAGTGCCTTGTTGGCTGCCCTACAGAGCATTGATTGGGGCATTAGGTTTTCAGCTAAAAACACAGAACAGAAATGGTTGTCCTTTAAAATGATATTAAATCATTACTGTTCTCAATTTATTCCCTTGAGTAAATGTAGAAGCTCTAAGAATCATCCTGTGTGGCTTAATACAGAAGTAAAGAAGTTAATGGGAAAGAAGAGAAAGGCATTTAAAAACTACAAATCTGTAGGGACAGAAGCTGCATTTAATGAATATAAACACTGTAATAAATGTTGTAAATCAGCAATCCGGAAGGCTAAGAAAAGAAATGAAGAGTTAATTGCGGTGGAGGGGAAAACTAAACCTTAAAAAGTTTTTTAAATATATTAATAGTAAAAAGATGCAGGTTGAGAGTGTTGCTCCATTAAATAATGGTACCAGTATGGTTGTGACAGATACGGAAAAGGCAAATGTGTTAAATCAGTTCTTTTATTCAGTGTATACAATAGAGGAGTCTGGGTTCACAGGCTCACTTAATAACTGCATGAATGGTTCAGCTCAATCTAGTCAGTGGCTGACTCAGGATATGATTCAAAAAGCTTTAATACAAATTAATGTAAACAAGGCTCCAAGGCCTGATGGCATACACCCCCGGGTTCTAAGAGAGATTAGTTCAGTTTTATACCAGCCCTTATTTCTGATTTTCTCAGATTCACTGTCATCTGGTATGGTGCCTATGGATTGGAGAAAAGCTGATGTTATTCCAATATTTAAAAAGGGATTACGATCTCAGCCTGGCAATTATAGGCCAGTAAGCTTGACATCTGTGGTGGGCAAATTATTTGAAGGCTTGTTAAGGGATCACATTCAAAATTTTGTCCTAGTGAATGACATTATGAGCAACAATCAGCATGGCTTTATGAAGGATAGGTCATGTCAGACGAATTTGATTGCATTTTATGATGTGGTAAGTAAGATTCTGGATAGTGGGGGGGCAGTAGATGTGATCTATTTGGATTTTGCCAAAGCGTTTGATACTGTGCCGCAGAAACGACTGCTTTCTAAACTAAGGTCTGTTGGGCTTAATGAAGTCGTTTGCACTTGGATAGGAAACTGGCTACAGGATCGGGTACAGAGGGTGGTTGTTAATGGGACATTCTCTACTTGGAGTAAGGTTCTTAGTGGGGTCCCCCAGGGCTCAGTATTGGGTCCACTTTTATTTAACTTGTTCATTAATGACTTAGGGGAGGGTGTTGTAAGTAATGTATCAGTGTTTGCAGATGACACAAAATTATCCAGCCCAATTAATTCCATCCAGGATGTGGCATCCTTGCAACATGATCTTGACAAACTGGCAATCTGGGCAGCTAAGTGGCAAATGAGATTCAATGTTGATAAATGTAAAGTCATGCACCTGGGATGTAAAAATATCCAAACCACTTATACCCTTAATGGGACTGCACTTGGCAAATCCATTATGGAAAAGGACCTTGGAGTCCTTGTAGATGATAAACTTGGCTGTAGCAAGCAATGCCAGTTGGCAGCATCAAGGGCAAATAAGGTCTTGAGCTGTATTAAAAGGGGCATAGAGTCAAGGGAGGAGGGGGTCATTCTTCCTCTGTATAGAGCACTTGTAAGGCCCCATCTAGAATATGCCGTACAGTTTTCTCCATCACTCAAACAGGACATTATTGTATTAGAGAGGGTACAGAGAAGGGCAACTAAGCTGGTACAAGGTATGGAAAATCTTAGCTGAGGAAAGACTGGCCAAATTGGGGATGTTCACGCTGGAGAAGAGGCGCTTAAGGGGTGATATGATGACTATGTATAAATATATAAGGGGATCATATAATAATCTCTCTAATGCTTTATTTACCAGTAGGTCTTTCCAGCTGACACGAGGTCACCCATTCCGATTAGAAGAAAAGAGGTTCCGCCTAAATATTCGGAAGGGGTTTTTTACAGTGAGAGCTGTGAAGATGTGGAATTCTCTCCCTGAATCAGTTGTACAGGCTGATACATTAGATAGCTTTAAGAAGGGGTTGGATGGCTTTTTAGCAAGTAAGGGAATACAGGGTTATGGGAAATAGCTCATAGTCCAAGTTGATCCAGGGACTAGTCCGATTGCCATTTTGGAGTCAGAAAGGAATTTTTCCCCCTCTAAGGCAAATTGGAGAGGCTTCAGATGGGTTTTTTGCCTTCCTCTGGATCAACTGGCAGATAGGTAGTTAATAAAAAAAAAAAAAGGTTGAACTCGATGGACATGTCTTTTTTCAACCTTACTTACTATGTTACTTACTATGTAGTTTTTAAAAAAAATTAAAATTTTTGAACTTCGTACTGGTCCTTTAAAAATTCGAATTCAACTATTCGCCACCTTAAACCTGCCAAATTGCTGTTTTAGCCTATGGGAGATGTTCTGGGATCAATTTGGAGTTGTTTGCAGCCTCCTGAAAATCAAAATTTAAACCAATTACAATTTCAGAATATCACTGTCTGCATCATGTAAAAGTGTATTCAAAATCAAATTACCCCTTTAAAAGACTCCCCTCCACCACTCCCATTCCTCTAAGGGTTGGGGCAGACGGGCAGATACGGGGAGATTTAGTCGCCCGGCGACTAATCGCCTCTTCTTCATGGCGACAATCTCCCCTGAACTGCCTTCCACCTGCTTGAATAAATTGCCTGCGCTAATGCACTTGCAGCGCTTCAATTTCCAAAGTCGCCCAAAGTTTCCTGGTGTGGCAGGCGATTTTTCATTCAAGCAGGCGGAAGGCAGTTCAGGGAGATTGTCGCCACGCAGAAGAGGCGATTAGTCGCCAGGCGACTAAATCTCCCCGAATCTGCCCATCTGCCCCAACCCTAACACTCTTGGTCCTTCTCTCCCTCCAACCCTCTTCAAAGCATTTGGAAGTCATTAGGAAAGAAGGAAAATATTCCCTGGTGGGCCAAAGACAGATGTTGCTTTGATGCTTTTGTTAGTTGATGCAAAAAGAATGGGGACAATGACCAGTGCAAAGGGCCCAATTAACTTTTTCACATTGATGTTAAAACAATTTGTTCATCAGACAAACACAAAGGCTAAGCTCATTTAATGGAACTCCATGGTACAGAAACCCATTTATAGTTCTAGAATGAGAATATCAGGATTTAAACACTAATTGGAATTTAAAACTATCAAGGTATGTATGCAGCAATTGCACTTATCAGCTTCTGAATCTTGTGTGTTTGTGTTGCATGTGATGTCTGTGCCAACAAAGGACAATTTCAGCCCAAGGAAAGTCAAAACTAACACAGAGGAAAGCAGACAAACTGGGTAAATTGACTTTTTCATTCAAGTTTCCTTGTTGTTGGAGGATGAGTAATTAGCAAAGTCAACATGGTGAAGTGGTAGAGAGACTGGAGCCAAATAAACATACTTCAAAGTAGTTTGGTTATTTTAATTAGACTTCTGTATTGTTAATATAGGTCCGTGGTTTGCCACAGCAGGGTTCCTTTGGTGCCACTACCCAAAGCTGTGAAAAAAAAACAACTTGCAGAGAGACATTTAAATTAGATTTCAGCCTTGATGATATTATCTTTATTACTAGGATACACTTGCAGGACTGTTAAGGTTAGAAAGCCATGGTAAAATCAATGAGATCTGCAGTCATTTCAAATGTTTTTATCCATAAACAAGCTAAAGGTCTTCCACTTTTCAGCACAACTGAATCCAGATGTAAAACATATTTTCATTAAATAGCAGTCAGAAGATCTTGAACGGTCTTGTCATCAATCTAGCATCTCAGAGAACATCAGCTATATATTTTGGCATACAGATGTTAGCAACCAATAAGCCACAGTACCGATCCGAAAGAAAACTCCACTTACTTCTTCCCTAAGAAGAAAAAAAGAATCATCCAACTATGTTGATTCAATGGGCATATCTTATAAAATAAAACCACTTTCAGTTATGTTGTACTCTAAAACAACTGTGGACTGAACTGAACTACAAACACTGGCCTTAGGCCAGCAAATGCTAAGGATAAAACATTACCTGGTAGCTTCAACCACTTGGGAACTTTGCCAAGGTCTCTCTGGTCAGACTGTTGGGCTTCAACATTAGATCCTTTTTTCCTTTCTATTGTATTTTCTGTTTTGAGATTTTCACCTACTGGAAGGCCTGCAAAATCTTCCTGGGCAGTTGATCCAGAAGCAGATGGTACATGTGGCATTGCTCTGCAAGAGCAAAAATGTTCAATTGTAAGCACATTTCAATAAACAATACAGATATGGGATCTGTTATCCATAAAAACCGGATATCCAAAAAGACAAATTACAGGAGCCCATAGAGTTGATACTATTTTTTCCATTCCTCTGTTATAATAAAACAGTAACTGTACTTGATAATAACTAAGCTGTATGTATCCATATTGCTGGCAGAAGGGTTTATATAATGTTTAAATGTTTTAGCAGATAATTCATGATGATACAATAAAATAAAGCAAATATATTTATTTGCATGATCCATTTATAGCTGCAGATAAAGACATTAAAATTGTACCTGGCAACTACAATATCAGCTTGTGAAGGAGACATAGCGGCTTTCAGTAGCTGCCCTGACAAGAAATGATCTGCAGTTTTACAAAAAAAAGGGTAATATTAACATATCATTCAATAAACATTAATAAGTTCCCTTAAAGAGTCAGTATATACAAGTGTTCAGCATGTTCAGAGACACTTTACTTTAAAGGGACAACACACCTCCCTTGCTGACAAGAGCTCATTAATTTAGGTTTATGTAGAACAAATCTGAACTTCCAAAAATATAAATGTATTTTTATTTATTAAAAACATAACTCATTCCAGGGATTAATGGAAACCATTCTGTCAGTGTTCCCTGGGACCAGTTCCCCACCACTCTTAGGCTTACAGTATATTATAAACACCTCCCTCACCTTGTTTAATTGTGAAGTCAAAGATTCTGGGACTTGAAGTCCATAGAGGATAAGGCACAGATTCTCTGTAATGCAGCCAGAATCAATTACTTCACAATGGGACAAGGATAGGGAGGGGTTGAGAACAGATGTAGCTTATCATGGTTTCCTTTCATGGATTTTCCTACAAGTATAAAAAAGGGGTCATAGTTCCCTTTAAAAAAAGTTTTCATGCTCAAATGCAAACTTTTTTAATGAAACACCTACTTCTAATGAAATGTACCCTACAGACCAAGTTTCAGTATTCTTGTTTAAAGATTAGAACTGCTGACTAGCCAACTATACATATTTGTTTAAAACTAGTAGTGATGGATGAATAAATTTGGCAGGCATGTATTTGCTCCGAATTTTCACATTTCGCCACCCACAAATGTTTTCGCAAAACTGCACTGGAAATTTGCTGGCGGAAAAAAAACGATGCAACAAAAAAAAATTGGCTTGTGTTAAAATTGACACGCGTCAAAATTATTCGGACACGAATTGACTTCAATGTATTTGGACAAAATAGTCACTCGCGTCAAATTGTTATGCATCTAAATTATTTTGATGCCCATTGACTTTAATTCATTTCGCGAATTTTCGCAGTTTTTCAAAATTCTTTGGTGAAGCAAAATGGGACAGATTCGTCCATCACTATTTAAAACCAAATATAACAGCCTACGGCTTAAGGCACACTTGGCAATTTCTAGCTGTTTGTTGCCTGAGAGTTTTTCCCTTCTTGTTAAGGGACAAAAGGTTAGAAATCGCCCACTGTTCTAAAATCGATGGAAATCACTGCTATGGACCAGTTCTTGTCTAGTGACGTGTGTATCCCTCAAAAATGCAGCACCTAAAACAGTGTAAATTTCTATAAAAATTCGAAAATTGTGTCCCCATCTCAATAACTGATAAAATACTTGTGGCAAAATGTTATAAAACACCTAGAGTGCCGATACCATAAGACACACACACACACACACCTGGCTATACCCTAGTGTTTTATTTATTATCAGCCTATGACTAAGTGCCCCTAAGGCACGAAACACGCAAGGCTTTGCTGTGATGTTTTTTGCTTAAATACTTTTTTACTACATCAATCTGCGGAGTGCGGTCTGGTATGTGCCAACCCTTTATTATCAATTTACAATATTTGCCTATATCAATTTACAATATTTGCAAAAAACAGAAATAAACACCTGTGTGTAAGAGCCCCGATGGTCAGATTCTATTCCTAAACAACTGAATATGCATTGTTTTGCTAATGTTACACAGCTGATGGGAGGAGACCTGCAACTATCTGCTCTGTGTGTGCTGTGATTTCTGCAGTGGCAGGCACTGTGTCAGCCTAAGTGCACACAGAGTGGTTTAAGAGCAAAAATGCAAAGGTAAGTATTTCTGCACCAAAATTCATTCTGTGTGCACACAGCCTGTCAGTGCAGTTAACAAATGGAGCCGATTGGTGTGGATCTGCTCCCATTCGTTGTTTCTCAGCCTGTGTTTCAATGCAGGTAGAAAAACACAGTCTAGTGTGACATTAGCTTTAAAACTTAGAATAGACAAGATCTGCAATATTTAGGTTGTTTAAATTCAAAAAAATATTTCTTACCTCTCTTTATCTGTGATCCAAAGTGAATAAGGGCAGCAGGGAAGAGGTAAACCTAGGAATAAAATGAAGCACATATGATAATAATGGCGAGATAGTTCCAGTGTCATATGCTCGCCAGAGCCTCTTAGCATTCCTGCAACATTTAACCTAAAATGCCATGGCACAAACTATGACCTAAAAACAGGCTCTGAAAAATACAGACAGTGTCACGGCTTTTGACCTGCCACAGAGTCTAGGTTGCTTTGTCCCAATGAAGCCCAATAAACACTCTGTTGAACATGATGGGTATTTTCCTTTTCAGTCTGTAGTTTCATGATATCTTAAAACAAAAGACAATTTTCCATAAACTGTAATTACAGAGTACCAGGTATGGTTAAAACTCAGAAAGGGAGAGAGAGAACACTCGCCAACACTTTGATGTTCCCACTCCATCTGTAGGGATTTCACTATTTAGAAAACAACAGGTTAAACAAGGCCCCTCACTCCCCTGGAAATACACTAGCCTCTTTAAACACAGCATTTCTTTTATGCAGCCTGGAAGCTGGAAAATTAGTTTTGTATAGTATGTTAATGTTGGAATTTTTTAATAACCTCCTCACCCTCTTTACTCCCCCCCCCCCCCAATTACCATGGCGAATAATTAACATAGTCCAGGAGATAACTAGCCCAGCATCTCCAAACTGAAAGTTATTTAGTTCAAAGTGCATCCCTTTCCACCCCCCCTCCCTTTTCTGTTCCCCTAGTGCCGCCACTGAAACTTCCTTGTCTGTCAGTGTCTGGGCAAAAACTTCAAAGTCTCATGAGGGAAGGGCCACATGGGTAAGAGAAAATTCATGGCAGGGAGAACAGGACTCACAAACACACAAGCAAGAGTAATACAAAAAGAAGAGAGGAGTTCACCAGTTTGCCAGAGATGAAAGTACCAGAACCAAAGCAAAAAAAAACCACTAAGCATAGAAAAGAGCAACACAGACCTTAAAACAGTAAGGAGAGAAACAATGCTCTGCTGACATTCCCGATCTGTCACCAGCTATATGTTTGTTTCTCCAGACATAAACAGCACTGAACTGTTACAGCGAAATTTCAATCAAGAGCTGGAGGGATGTAAAACATTCTTTCCATCCCAGGATGGGAACTGATTAAAGTGCCACAGGTCTGTTTAGTTTGACGTCAGAAGATCAATAAGAAAAAGAACTTCAAAGGACAAGCAGGAATTGAATGGCAAAGTCCAGAATGCAAACATTTAGACACACGCACACTTGTCAAGAAACAAGCTTTGAAATGATATTAAAGGTTTCAAGGATGTCTTTGCAAGGATCAAACATTTCAGACAGGAATAAACCATGTCTTCTAATTGTAACAGTACTCCCAGGTAACTTTAGACCTTCTTTGATCTTCCGGGAGCTGATTATTTATTATTATGTCTTTGCCATTTTAGCTTTTCAGGGAGCTAGCAAGTGTGCAGATTCAGGGAGATTTAGTCGCCTGGCGACTAATCGCATCTTCTGTGGGGTGACAATCTCCCAGAACTGCCTTCCGCCTGCTATAATGAGAAAACGCCAGCGCCAATGCACTCACGGCACTTCCATTTCCGAAGTTGCCTCACAAGGAAATCGAGTTGCCGCGAGTGCATTGGCACTGGCGTTTTCTCATCATAGCAGGGGGATGGCAGTTTGGGGGGGGGGGGATTGTTGCCCTGCAGAAGAGGGGCTAAGTCGCCAGGCGACTAAATCTCCCCGAATCTGCCTGTGTGCTAGCTCCCTCAAATTGAAGTTTTATGTTATCTTCCACGTCTTTCAGGCTTTTGGTTGCCATTTTAAAGTATTTGAGATAATTTTAGTTGATTCGTCTATAATTTTCTGCACTTCTTTATATATTTTCCCCTCTCCAATCAAAGTACACTGTTTTTCTAAACAATGTCTGGAACAACCCATTTTACAGAGAAAAAATGCACTATAACCAGAATGCACAACATTTGCCGCCTTCATTCCTTAAATAATGGCGATAATTTACACCGGTTTTGTAACTTATGTAACACTGTTTTAATTTTTTAAAATAAAAGTCCAAAATATAATGTATACATATGTGTATATAGTATACCTTTTATAGTAATAATAGATGTATGCATATTTTGGAAATAAAAAGAGGGACAAAACAGTTGGTGCACGTAGCGTTGCAAAATTGTTATTGAACGCGCCCATTTTACAAAATTTGGCAGGTTATGAAGTTTAAACATATTTCTGTGTTATCTTATATGCAGCTGTGGCTGTTCTGGGATCTCTGCCAAAAGCCAATTAAGTTAGAAACTTTATTTCTTTTTCTGGTTGTTCAGTGCAGAGAAAAACGTGACTTTCCGGTACTGCGAGGAACTGCGGGTTGAGCTGTCAAAAGAGGGACTGTCCCTCTAAAAATGGGACAGTTGGGAGGTATGTGTATGTAGGTCTTTTGAGGTTTAAGGCATACTTTGCACACAGTCTGTGAGTGAGTTTTAACCATTTTTCCATGTTTTTTTTTTTCAGTTTTCCATTTTGATGGCTGGCAGCTTGTTCATCTCAATTTTCAAATAGGGCCATATATTCACGTTTGTACGGAGATGACATCTTTGACTGGGCTACTGCAGGATATTTGTATTTTTGCTCTTAAACCACCCCAGTGGACCTGTGCTTCAATCACATTGAAGCCCCTCTGCTTTCTAAAGAATCTGTGCACCAACCATTTTGGAAAGAAGTAGGACTTCAAGTCTTGGAATCCATCACTTCACAATGGGAGAAAGTAAGGAAAAGTTTGCATGACACTAAGGCTAAAAGGTGGGGAGCACAAAGGCAGGCTATCATGATTTCCTTTCAGTCTGTGGGGTAGGTCTGTATAAAATAGATACTAAAAGAACAGCAGAGTGTTTTTGGACATATATAATTATACACAATATGGGGGGGGGAGGGGGTATTTTTCCTTATAAACTTTTATTTCTCCTTCTTGGACATGATTTCAGTATATTAATAGAACACAACAGGATTTTTGTATGTGGCTGTCTGTATTTGGTCCCTTAAAGGAGAAGGAAAGTCTTCATGCACTTGGGGGTGCCAAATGTTAGGCACCCCCAAGTGATTGTATTTACTTACTGTACCTGAAACCCCGTCCAGTGCTGAGAAGAAGCTGGAAGAGGATCGCTCCGTGGTGCTCACTGGAATAACCCCGGGCCGTTGCAGTTTTCTGCTGATAGGAGCACCAGCCCAGGGTTTTAAGGAAGTAAATAACATTTGGCACCCCCAAGTGCAAGATGACTTTCCGTCTCCTTTAAAGTAAAAAATTTGGCGTTTCATTCTCTGGTGTTGGGTGTGTGTGTGTGTTGGGACAGTTGATCAGATTAATCCATCCCACAGATTGGAAAACCATGCCTTAAACTGGTCATGGACGTGCAGATGTTTTTCTTTGCGTGACATGCCAGACAACTAGTAATTACAGTCACCCATTGATATCGTCAGATAGGCAATATATGAAGAGATATTATCAGACTTTCTAACCTGTCCTGTCCGACTAAACAACAAATTGTCGTATACAAAAAAAATGTTGGGACACAATCTGAAATTTGTTTGAATCTTCATTTCGTACAACCATATCTATGGCCAGCTTTGCATAGAGGATCAATTCTGGAAATTTAGAAGTTGTTTTTAGGGGTGCACCATATCATGTTTGGACAAATACCGAGTTTGGCCTAATACTGAACTAAATTTAAAACCCTAATTTGCATATTTCAATTTAAAGATGTCCTCCACCCAAGACAGTAATTTGAACATTTCAGTAATTTAAAATTTGTAAAACTTGTAAACGGTTTAGATTCAATTTGGCTAAACATTAAAGATCTGTCCAAATCCAAGATCCAAATCCTTCAGAATTTGGCCAGAATCTGCACTGAATCCTGGAAACCAGCATGTTATTCTGCCTCTGAACTAGTCACATTTTGGATTGGATTTTATAGTAACAAATACATTCATACAATATTAATACACAGAGAGGGCCTATAAACGTAAGACAGGATTAAGTTTATTGAGCTACAATGCAAAAATATGCATCTTGCTTTGCTTACACCAAAAATGTAAGTACCCTTTCTCCCAGCACAAACAACTGTGATCATAACAGCATATGTATTATTGCCCTCTGAGCCCTAGGGAAGGACCCCCTCCTCCTGTGACACTTTTATTGAGTGGTTAAAGGATCAGTGGAAGCACCTCTTTTAGGAACAGCAGCAATGGAAACACAGGCAAGAATAACATGGCATCTTGCAAGATGAAAGTATGAGGCAGGAGCCACTGTGCTGGAGTATTAAAGAAAAGAAAGACCCCTTCACAAGCTGACAAGAGCTCCCTCTCCTCTCAAGAACCTAGCCCAGGCTGAACACACAAGCAGGGTGCTCAAGTTACTATTGGGTAGGAGGATGGGGAGACCCACACAGCTGTGAGGTACTAAATAAGAGCTGGTTACAAATATGATTGTTTGGACATGTCTTGAGCATGTATGTATGTATGTATGGATGATTGTGTTAGTGGCTGTACTGAAAAAGGACCAGAAGATCTCTAGAATGGAAGCATGAAGCAAAGACATTTCCTTCCCAATAGAAAGCCTGAGCTCTGTCTAAAGTAAAATGGTGTCATTTTTCAATTAGGCTTTCAATTTTTGCTCTGAGGCATTTCTAATTACAGCACTTAATACTCCATTAGTATACCTATGCTGCTTAAGCTAATGGCAAATTAGTGTGCCACCAGTGTAGAGATGGACAATCCACTGACTTTGAACTGTCAGTATACACCAAGAAGATTTTCTGCTTTCTACCTACCACACTAATTGCCTAATCTCTTTTGGCTGTAGCATAAGTAACCTACTACACTTCAGCTATTAAGGACCTATAACTTTAAAGTCATAATGGGTGTTCAAGTTTTGCATGAAGCATAAAAATTGGCATGCCAGGCTGTAAGGTGATATACATAATAAATCCAATATACCTGAAAGAGAGTTTGGAAATCGTCCTTTAGCTCAGTCCTTGGTGGCGTGATAACTGCAGAGAGAAGACAATGACTAAGTCATCTTGCAAAGGAAACATCAAAAAAAAATATTTGTAATAAACAAATTATAAAAACCTACAATACGAATATTTTTATTATTACTGGAAGACTATAATGTCATATGTGGGACTTGTATTGTATTGCATAGTAGGTTTCTGCTACAAAGTAGTATACAACAGCCAGTTTGATAACTACTAAAATGTATGCTCAATGACCCTGCTGTACATGCAGTTTTGTCTGTTTAGCCTACTACTCTTAAACAATAAGCCAGTATTTCACAAATAAGGGAACTGTATAAAACAACTGCATATGTAAGTTTTGTCAAATTTAAAGTAGTGTCAGCATGGAAGTGCAAATACCCTGTATCACTAAAAATCCTGTTGGGACACACCCAAGCCTCATTTGAAACACAAACACTGACTGTTATAGATCTATAGGGAACTCCAATCCAAAAAATGCTCAAGGGGGCATTTTCTAAATGAATTTTTATCTCTAGCCCCCAAATAAAATCAGCACCATAAATTATTCATTATTGCCTGTAAAACCTAAGACTATAAAATATGCATGAATTTTTGAGTAATTTTACATCTGAATGAAAATTAAACTCTCTCTAAAAACACACCAATACCTAAAATACAGTACAATTCTATTGCATGGGTTTATAATTATTTACATGATATTATCAAAGTAACTAGCATTACAAGTAAAACATGTACTAAAGAACAATGTAAAAATGCAACAATTATCATGAATCAAAGAACATACAGGCATCGCACAGTGAGATCAGGGCTCAGAGACTCAGTTTCACTAGTCCTGTTTTGTAATGTATGTTTTACAAGCACAAATGTGCAATCGGCATTGCCAAATGTTAAATACTATAACAATCTAATAAAATAAATAGAAAAAAAACACATCAAAATAAACTTGGAAAAAGTAACAATCACAGTACCTCTACATTATTCATGACATTAAAATATTGGTGTGTTTTGATGGAGCCTTACAAAAGGGAACTGGCATATAATATAATGCGATCTATGATTTTTTTCCCCTCTTTTGTAAGGACAACCCAGATAGGTGTATATGTCTTTTACAAACTGGTTAAGACCTGGTATATCCATATGAGCATAAGGAAGGGTGACACAGCCCTTAAACTCAGGTTTTTATGGTTGGATGATGATAAATAAGTGGTATGGGTACTGTAAAAACACAGTACACCTCCATACTTACACAGATAAAATTGCATATTTGAATCCTCCAGATGGCTGCGCACAAATTCTTTCACTGCACCAACTGAAAAGAAAAATGACTATTTATTATTTGTCTTACAACTGGCAAATATTCAAGAAAAATAAAAGCTACACATGTACCAGTCTCTGTTGGATGAAAATATCCCTGCAGGATATAGCGATCTGGGAAAAGAACCCTCAGAACCACCTGTGAAAAGAATACAGTTGAAGCATCATATTAAAAAACCTCTGTACATTCTCAGACAATGCTGTATTGTTTGGAAAATTATGAGCACTGTCCATAAATAAAACAGCAATATGTAGGACAGCTAGAGTTGGCATTCAGGGGCTGTGAAGAAGTAACAAGACAAGACAATATTATCACCTTACTTTTGAATATCTCTCCAGCTTTTCCTGCATCTGTCTGTCTCGAATGGCTTTGCACACTAAAGGAGCTTCCTGAAGACGCTGCCTAGTGTGAGAAAGAAAGCAAAAGTGTTCAACTACTTGAACACTTCAAAAAAAAGTTCAAAAACTTTTCAACTGGCCTCTATTTTTAGGTTTTTTTTGGAAAACAAATTCTTTGTAAGGCTGCAAATTTATCATTATTGCTATGTTCTATTACTCGTCTTTCAGGCTCTCTCCTTTTCAAAAGCCAATGCTATTTGGCTGCAATTGAAACCGGAGAGTTTCTCTATAAAGAGCTAAATAACGAAGAAAAAGCATATGTAATAAAATAAACAAATTGCATATTGTCTCAGAATATCACTCTCCACATCATACCAAAAGTTAATGAAAGGTGAATAACACTAAAAACAATCTCTTTGTAGTTTCATTAATTTTACCAGTTAAGTCAATCATCCATGAACTCTCTCAAGATAAAAACTGCACTGCATATTCTAAGAAAGGCCTTACAATAGATCTATAAAGAGGCAAATAATGCTTTCATCACCAGCATAAATGCCTTTTTTTATGCAAGTGTTACTTTATTGTTTAAAAATACACTAACTGACGATGCCTTGAGTTGCACAGTTTGTTATCCATAAAAACCCAAGTGCTGGGAGCGTGGTTTGATGGTGAGCTGAGCTCCAGTGCCTTTCCTCTAAAGCTTTACTATAAGACGGGCAGAAACAGCAGAAATGGACAAATTCATAAAACTTTAACACCCGGACCTACTCCAAAGCAAATGGGAGTAAAAAAAAAAATAAGGACCCCCCCTTTTTTTTTTCTTTTCTGTATCCCCCCTCCCAAAATGAAAGTAGGCAGGGGTGTGTGTATGGACACTGGGTTTTCATTTGGAAGGGTTGAACTTGATGGACTTTGTCTTTTTTCAACCCAATTTATCTATGTAACTATGTAACTAAAATGACAATAAAAACTATTGAAAGAAAAAAAAAGTGCTTAACCTTGCATTGTAATGCAACATCAAAACAACATCAGAAAGGATTCATAGGAATCAAAGAAGAACTAAAGATAGCAGCCCTCAACACCATATAACACAGACCACTGTGTAAAATACAGATTTGCTATACATAAAGAGCCAAAAACATATGCTTATGAATGATGCTTAGCGGTAATTGTGTCCCATGACACACTAAAAGTTGTGTATTATGATAAAATAATACTCCCTGTTGTAAAATAGAACAGTCACCTTGGAGGTCAATGACCTTTAAAAAAAGTATCTTACGCAAGTATATGGAATTCTTCAGTGATTTTCAATATACTTATAATTTAACAGTAGGGGTGGATTAATCCCTGTGTATTATTGCTTATCATGTCTCACTGCTCAGTGATATCCATAAAAACCCTTCACGCAAGTTTGATTTTGACCTTTCACTCCTGAGCTCTGCAAATCTTCTCCTCACATCATCCACAGTGATTTCAAAAAAATCCTCTGACAACTCCTGAGACTCATGGACAGTTTTCTTTCCCAGATCCATGTGGCACACAAGGGGTTCTCTGTCTATTGGCTAGAATAAGAACAATTTCACAAGAAAGTTACTACACAATTAAAAAGAAGAACCTGCCAGCTGCACAATGAATTATTACATGCCAAACTATATATCTATAAGCATACATTCTAATGCACCATCAGCTGCACAATTTGAATAATTATTATTAGTATTATGATTACATGCCAAACATGAATGCTGATGCACCAGATTTAATCAAGCTCCCCCACACTGCCTGGTTAGTTCACATTTTCTCTAATTACCTGGGTAGTCTCTACCCTTTCTGTCTTAGACTTCTTTGGCTTGGAGGGCCCTGGGCTGTGGATAAGCTTCTGAGCTGAAGAATTTGGCACACCATCTTCTGACAGACCTGCATGCAAACTGGCACCTCCAAGGCAGTGACCATCACCTTGGAATGGAATGAATTTAGTAACACTAGGGTGAACATTCCTCTCAGCACCCTGTTTTTCTTCCCATTCACTAAAAGTGTTTGAAGGACCTAAAATAGGAGCATTAGGATTCACACGTAGCTGGGCTTCTGGTTGATCTATGGTCTCAGAGCTAGCAGGACCCATGCAAGATAATTTCTTCTTCTCACATATGACAACCTCTTGGCTTGCTTCTTGATTTGCAAAAGACACAGGGTGTGTCTCTGTTTTGGGATCCCCATGGTCTTTTGAGCCTTCTTGATTAACAATCTGGTCACATTTCCGAACTACAAACCTGGAGAAAGACTCAAGATAGTAAGCATAGACACATCATATTGAAGTAATTTCAACATTAATAGTCTGTATTTTACACACCTAATGATAGCGCTGCCTCTTGTGAGTCCCAGTGACTGGAGAGTCGTTTGCTTCAAGGCTAATTCACCGGTCACCTAAAGAATAAAGGAAGTCAGAAAAGTTTTTTATGGTGTTGTATAATGTACACAATTGATCTGTAATGTATGTACACATATAAATATTATATGTGTAAATACACATGCAAAAAAAAGAAAATTACTACAATTTCCATCTCACATGGCCTTATTGATTTACAAAAGCTATATGGCTTTAAGGAATGGGCTATATGTAACTTGTTCGAGATTGAAACATGACATTATGAATGTACATCTGGTATCAAAAAAGAAATGGGGGAATGTAATATATTTAGTTAGCGCAAAAAAAATGTTTGTAAACACCTTTGTTAGCAACCATGTTTGTCTCCCTTTTTGACTGACTTAAACAACTTACTCGCAAAGTTTGCGACCAAATTGCTTTTGCGAGCATTCGCAATGTAATAAAAATTCGCAATCACAAACCATTTTTTGAGACAAAATATTTAACTAAACTCCAGAACAGGTGTTAAAGGTTCGCAATCCGCAATAAAGATACGCAATGCAATAAAAGCCTAACAAAGAATATTACATTGCAAATTTTTATTAGCAAAGTTTTGCTCTTTGCAAATTTTATTAAATTTCTCCCAAAGTGTCTTAGCTGATGCCCAGTTCTGTAGTGAGTTACTGTGTGACCAATAAATAAATGTAAATTATTTTACAACATGCACATGCATACACACTTTTCTGAGTGATTCATAAAAATATAAATAGGCAGCAGAGAAATGTTTCCTTTGTGGGTCCCCTAGAGTGGCTAATGCATGAAAACATGTGAAATAATCCTCTGGATTGAACTTGATGAAAGCATATTTTTTCAACCTAATTTACCGTACTATGTTAATATGTAAAACCTATATGACTCTACAGGAATCGGATGTCGTAATTTCTGGCACTCAACATCAAAACGATGTCTGCACCCAACTCTTTAGGTGCAATTTCACATTATAAATTGACACAGGTCACTTTGGGAACCCTGACGCTTCCGCCAGTAGCAATGCCATGTGCATCTACTCAGAAGTGAGAGGAGCTGCTTTGGATGCAAGTACTTGTAATGAATAGCATATATTCATTCACACAATGACTGTGGTGGCCATTTCTAAATGACCCCTAACATCTTTTCATCAAAAGGGAAATTTGTTAAACTTTAACTGCTTTATTAAAATATCAGCATGAATAAGAAGCCAACTATTCCTCCTTATTTGCAAGTGCAGCTAATTTTAAACATCATTTCATTATAGTGATTACTCGCATCCTTTTTAAACACAAACATCCAGACAGGAAGGGACATTTTACTAGTTTACTCAATGTGAAGTACAAAAAAATTTTTATTGGAAATTTCCAGCCAAGTATTTGTGTTTGTACAAAATTGTTACATATATACTTGGTGATAAAATGTGCCCCTCAGATATGCTGGAAAGTTCTGAGTACACAAAAATGTGAGATCTGGAAGCTATGAAGTATATAATAATAAGCCATCTAGTTTAGATGGATCATGCTTGTGTGAAGGAGGAGAGGAACAACACTGTGCCTTACCTCATCCCTCATATAAATGCACACAGGAGTGTATCCAGAAACCACATGCTCCAATTGCTCCCTGTATGCAAAAACATAATTTTCATAAAAAGGCATAATTTCAAAATCCAGCCCTGACCATTACGGTGTGGAAAGTGGAACAAAATAATCTATTATGCATGCAGCTTCCTTGTTTTTTGTAACTTAGATTTTTATAGGATGAATTCTTATATACACCAATTGCATGAAAAACATTGCATATTATGGGTACACGCAGTGTCCCTTTCACAGTTTACAATTTTGTTATTGTCAAAATATTATGTTATCCATTTTTTGAATAAAAGCACGTAATGTCTAATAAACAATGATTAAACAAAACCAACTGGTCTACCTTTATTTATTCTGTCAGTATGTTTATAAATTATCCCTTACCAATCTGGGGATCTTACTAGGGTGCTGGCCCAATCATTTTGCTATGTCTCTAGATAAGTTGTCACCTATTGCCCAGTGCTAGGTCAGAGAGGCTACCTTATCATATATGTGTTTCACTAGTTTCCTCTCACAGATCAGCCGGTTTCCCCAAAAGCTCGTATGGAGCCCATAGACAAAATTTTGGGGTCCTGTTTCGGATATGTGCAATAGAACTCTCAAAGTGCATATTTGTAATGAGCTTCCTGTGGAGTTCCATGATAGAGGGAATGCAGCTTCCTTGTATTTAATCTTGTCCTGACAACCAGTGCCATATCAGAAGTTTGTGCCATTGTGACCAATACTGGGAATAACAGTGTGACTGTCACATAAGCATACAGTTCTCACCTGGCCTTCGGAAACTGCAGGAGGATATCCATGAGAGACTCGTTGCACAGGAACTCACCTTGAAATCTCTCCCCATTCTCCAACTGTAATGCTACCCGCACTTTCTAATGTAGAGAATTTACAGTTAGAATGTATTCAAATCTGTATTAAATCTCTGATTTTTAGTAATTGAATTCAGAGCAATATTTAAAGATTAATAAAAACTTGATTACTAAAAACCTGAAAGCAAATGCAGTACACAGCTATGTGAAGGGTATTCACAATACTATTACTATAAAGGCTGCAAAAAAGTACAGCTAATACTTCAAAACTGCTTAGTAAACACACAGGCAATTTGACTAAGGTTTCCAACAAATAAGAACCCTGGTGGGCACCGGTCCTAATACTAATAAATATAATGCACCCTGGTCTGATACATGAAGCGCTAATAGGCAAATCTTGGCACCAGACAGACAGGACCCAAAGTTTGAAAGATTTATACAGCAACATGTTCCATAGCACTTTACAGCAGAACTGTATCTTTGCACCACTGGACCAGGAGCCAGGAGAGAGACTTTAGCTGTGAGGGTGGGAAAAGGTTTAGATGCAGATGAAATAACACAGGCATAATTTGCACTTGGGCACCACTGGGCATGCAGGAGATTTTGGACACCATGTTTTCTTTTAGTCGCCCAAACCTGCTCAGGCAAAAGAAAAACATTGCCCCTAGGAGACTAATTTAACCACCACTGATGCACATAATACACATTACTTCTAGGGTTCTATTTAGGCCTGGCACTGGGTGCACCTCAGCCTCCCCCCTTCTCTCCTGTGTATGCACAATTGCCAAAGCTGTAGGTACACCCTCTGGTCTGCTGCCGGATTTAAAGGAATTGTTCAGTATAAAAATAAAAACTGGGTTAACAGGCAAAATAAAAAATGTTTCAATATAGTTAGTTAGCCAAAAATGTAATCTAGAAAGGCTGGAATTACTGTCTAACATAATAGCAAGAACACTACTTCCTGCTTTTCAGCTCTCTTGGTTTCCAATGTTTGGTTACCAGGTAATAACCAATGAGTTACTTGGTGGTGGGGCACACCGGTCATAATGGATTTCTTTTGAATATGACCTAAATGTTGAGGATCAAAAACGTACTGAACAGTTCCCCCCCCCTTAAAGTTGCTGACTAACTCAGAGTTAGAGAGCTGAAAAGCCAGTAGTAACGTCCTGGCTATTATGTAAGACACCTCATCAATCCACCCTTTATAGATTACATTTTTGACTAACTTAATTTTCTCTTGAAAATGAAGGGATAACTTATTTTACATTTATTGATTTAAGTTTGAGCAGCCATACTCAAAGCCCAAGCAATGGCGGAAAGCAAGGTTCATTGTTTGCGTTGTTCTATTGTACCTACAGTCAAAGCAAGAGATAAGGCATATCCTGCTCCTAAACAAAAATAAATACATACAGGGAAGGAATCTGCACAAAATCAGCTACACGGTTATATTTTTACTAAATATATTGTAAGATCTTTTTTTAATATTACATATAGTTACAAAGTTAAATCAGGTTGAAAGACCAAAGTCCGTAAAGTTCAACCCCTCCAAATGAAACCCAGCTTCCATACACACACTGACACTGACCCCTCCATATACTCAAACTATATATAGCGTATCTATACTTACTATAGATTTTAGTATCACTATGCTTGTCCAAGAAATAATCGAAGCCACTCTTAAAAGCATTAAAAAAAATCAGCCATCCCAACAACATCCGGCAGGGCATTCTACAACATCACTGCCCTCAATGTGAAGAACCCCCTACACTACTTCTATAGAAAGTTTATTTTCCTCTAGTCTGAAGGGGTGGCCTCTGGTGCATGATTCCCTTTATGGGTAAAAAGGTCCCATGTTATTTGTCTATAATGTGCTCTAATGTACTCATCTCCCTTTGCAAGAGTCTTTTTTTTATAGAAAATAACCCCAACCGTGACTAGCCGTCTAACCAATTTAGTTTCACGTCTCTGAACTCTCTCCAGCTCATTTATATCACTTTAGAGCCCAAAACTGCACTGCATACTCCAGATGAGGCCTTGGCAGGGACCTATAAAGCAAAATTATGGTTTTATCCCTTGAGTGTATGCCATTTTTTTATGCAAGACAGTGCTTTATTTGCTTTAGTAGCCAAGAATGACAATGCCCGGAATTAGACAACTTGTTATCTACAAGAATCCCTAGATCTGCATGGGCAGCTAGAGTATGGCATATACAGGGAGCATAGAGCAGGCACAGTATGGCACACAAAGTGAGCATGGGGCAGGTAGAGTATGGCACACAAAGTGAGCATAGGGCAGGCAGAACAGAGCAGGAGACAGGGAAACCTATCAAGACCAACCTTAAGTACTCTTAAGATGTACTACATAAGGTAACATAGTGCTGGTGCCCCTTCAGCAGTTTGTATGAGTGTGAACAGGTGAAATATGTGGGCAGTTTCAGTCTGGGTCTCAGGTGTGAACAGCACAGGGCTTTAAGGTGGGAACAATAAAGGTGTTAGGGATGACAGTGTTACTGTGAGAAAGCAGCACATGAATTAGAAGGTGAATGACAGGGTGAAAGTGTGTCTGTATAAATAAAATGAAAAATTCTACAATAAAATATAAAAAGCAACACTGGTTAATGACTTTGTAACATACGGGTTCATATATTCTGAAGCCATAGCTGTTATTCTGACTGAATTCATCTTTAAGATCTGCCAATGATATTTTTTTTTAAGTCATCTGTGTTTAAGGAGCCCTTTACCTGTGAAAAGCATTTTTTTATTTTTAAATGAAATTTGATTCTTCAGATAGCTCTTTTATAAATCAGTTATACTTTGAGCTGGCCATAGAATAGCAGATTTTTTCTATTCTACGATGAAGGCTCGTTTGTTGTAATCTACCAACTCAGATTAAATAAAGTAGTAAACAGAATAAATCAGACAATGTTCTGGCCATGAATTGACAGACAGCAATTGTGTGAAAGTTATGTCTGACAAATAGTAGTGACCCATTGATATTGTCAGATAAGCCGAGATATTATTGTTAGCCGACAGATATTCTAACCTGCCGATCGACTAACCGACTGAGAGTATGGACAAAGTGGGGCCAACTTTTATTTTAAAACTGGCTCTGAGTATTGTGGTTATTTTATATTGACCAAGTATGCAGATATGGCTTACTGTGCTCAGTGCCAATGCTTGCTGCTGCGTGCAGCTCACCATTTCCAGTTTGGCATTGTTGGGAAGGTTGGCAAATCTCCACTGCAGTGAAAGATCCAGCAGTGTTCTCTGAAACCTGTAAATAAAATTGGTAGAAATTAAGTAACTGGTGTCTGGATGATGGAAGGCATCTATCTTCTTGAATATACAATGAACAAAGAAATTCATGGCCTGGCCGCTATTATATTCTATACACTATTAGAAGAGTTTGTACAATGTTGAAACTGCATAGGAGACAAAACCTGGAAACCTATACAATATACAGGATAATCTGTATGTATTTAAGACAATATATGGGAAATACTTAATCCAACAAATGTATGCATTAACAAATAATGTCTCCAATATACAAAGATCTTTAATAGAGAAAAACATTTTAATTTTGTTGTTATACCAGGTTTAACCCAGGAAAGTTTGGAGATGTGGCTAATGAGGGATACACCAAATGTAGAATTTGGTTCAGAATTCTCCTAAATTCCACCACTTTTATTTGGATCCTGCTGAATCACAATTGGTCACAATTGATGCAATTAAGGTTTCGATTTAGTTGAGGATCCTTGTGGAAGATTACATTTTCATCTAAATGCTAGATTAGGGAAATTTGGTGAATACTGAAATTAATCCTAACACCTGTTTAGCTAACATCTCACGCCAGCTGGCAAGTGCCATTGGGAACTGTGATGTAGGCTTGTGGTGGCTGCTTGCCCATAAATAACACATGTTCTATACAAATTGTTCTTTTGCCAAAGATGCTGCCGAAGTGTCGCTGGTAGTTGTTAATCAAGTGTTCCAGTTGAGGATATGACATTTTAGAAGGGATGTCCAACATAATTAATCCAAATACAGTGCGGAGATTCGGCTATTACAGATGGGACGAAACTGATAAACTGGAAATTAGATTTGGAACCTGGAGCACCATTTAAAAATTGCAGACACAGAGGTAATTTCATGGGGAAAAGTGTATTCCGTACGAGTGTTGTGTAGCACCAGTAACAAGAAAATGCACACACCACAAAGTGACAAACACAAGCATGCACAGAAGTGGAAGAAAACCTCAGCTGACATATGAAAGAGAAGTGCAGACACAGCACAAAAAGTCACAGGTAATGAATAAAATAAATGAAAGGAAACAAGTCGAAAGAACATTTATTGAACAGTGAAAAATGGGAATTGTGTAACCAACACTTAAAGGAAAACTATACCCCCCAAAATGAACACTTAAGCAACAGATAGTTCATATCATATTAAGTGGCATATTAAAGAATCTTACCAAACTGGAATATATATTTAAGTAAATATTGCCCTTTTACATCTCTTGCCTTGAGCCACCATTTCGTGATGGTCTCTGTGCTGCCTCAGAGATCACCTGACCAGAAATACTTCAACTCTAACTGTAACAGGAAGAAGTGTGGAAGCAAAAGACACAACTCTGTCTGTTAATTGGCTCATGTGACCTAACATGTATGGTTTGTTGGTATGTTTGTGAGTACAGTGAATCCTACGATCCCAGGGGGCGGCCCTTATTTTTTAAAATGGCAATTTTCTATTTATGATTACCCAATGGCACATACTACTAGAAAAGTATATTATTATGAAAATGGTTTATTTAGGTGAAGCAGGATTTTACATATGAGTTGTTTTATGCAATATCTTTTTATAGAGACCTACATTGTTTGGGGGGTATAGTTTTCCTTTAAATGACATCTGTACATTATGTAGCTGTTTTTCTGCCTGCTTATAAACACACAGGTCAAGACACAGCCTCAGCTAGCTCTTGTGTCTGCATTAAAGAGGTTGTTCATCTTCAAACACTTTTTTCCCCATTCAGTTGTTTCAAATAGTTCACTAGAAATAGAGACTTTTTCCAATTCCTTTCTATTTGTGACTATATTTCTAATATTGAAGTGCAAAGTTTAATTTTTCACCTTCTGAAGCAGCTCTGGGAGGAGTCGCAGACTTTTAAACGGATTGATACATTTAGTGGATACATTTGTTATACTTAACCCTGCTAAGCAAAATCCCTCAGCTGCATTAAAAGCAGCTGGTAGAATTGATACAATAGTTGCTAATATTCCATAGATACTGCTGAGAAATGTATCAACTAATTGCATCAACTAAATTTAGCAAATTGTAACTGTTCTCTCCTGGATTACTGAGCTGCCATACCAAAACACCAGAGACAGGAACATTAAAATCTAAACTTAAATTTTGGGAAAACTGTAAAAAATAAAACATTGAATGCAATTGAAAAAGTATTTGTTTATGGTGAACAACCAGGCACTGTGTTTGCCTGTGTGTAAAAACACACGGAGCAGACATATTCTGCTCCATTTGACTGCACACACGCCAACATAGTACCAGTTAGAAGACACAGGAATGAGCTTCTCAACATGTGTTACTGTAGCCTTAGGAACAAGTCACAATAGGAACCCTGAAATTACTGCCACCTTCAAAGTGGGGAAATTCCACTTTCATTGGAGCAAAACCGTGTCGATATGGGCAACAACTGCATCAATTTTTTACATGCACATGATAAAAAGTAGTAATAAGCAGGCACTGAGGTACAAAAAACATGAAAACGAGGAATTGAATAAGAGAAAACACAGCAGTACGATGTATTATTGTGTGCTTGAGTGGTATCCAACATAAAGAAGAAAAAAAAGTAATGCAAAGTGGCTACAAAGATATTGCAAAGTGTGAACACACTGCTGCAGTTCACTATATATAAGTACAGGGAAGCAGAAGCACCTATTAGTAATTAAGTAGTAACATACAATTATACATGTTACAGTAAAGAAATGACAAGTGGTTAGGGGTCTATGCCAGAGCAATAGCAATATACAGATCATGAGCAAGCATAGCACAGCTGTTTCTTCTTCACCCATCTGCAATTCCTCTTTCCTATTAGACCTGTGAGAAGATGTAAGGCTACGAAATTATTAAAAGCAAGCTTCTGATTGCTAAAATGTAGCACCGAATCCACTTTTTTGGATTCGGCCGAACCCCCGAATCCTTTGTGAAAGATACGGCTGAATACGAATCCTAATTTGCATATGCAAATTAAGGGTGGGAAGGGGAAAACATTTTAACTTCCTAGTTTTGTGACAAAAAGTCATGCAATTTCCCTCCCGCCCCTAATTTGCATGTGCAAATTAGGATTCGGTTCGGCCGGGCAGAAGGATTCGGCCGAATCCAAATCCTGCTGAAAATGCCGAATCCCGAACCAAATCCTGGATTCGGTGCATCCCTACTAACAACACAACAGGGCACAGCAACCTGCAGAGAAATTGGTGCACACATGACAAAACTTTAACAATATGGCAATGACGCTTAAGGTTAAAAGTGGAAATTATTCAAATTACTAAATTGTCTTATACATAGAGTTAGCCACCTTAACCTACAATAATTCTGTATAGGTCAAGACCGAGCATCAGTGGCAGCTGGAAAGAAATTTCCATACAGTAAACACTTACTTTAAGCGATATTCCCTGGGGTTATAATTCTGTTTTCTGCAGACTTCCTCCAGCACCTAAAAACAAAACATACAAATGTTTGGGTATTATGCCATGCAGTAGCATTGCCCATACCCCAGCTTCAAAGTTCAATTTAAAAAAAAACCACCAAGTGCGCTATGCCGCTGAGAAAAGAAATTCACCTCCTCAGAACAATGTTTTCAGAAATAGAACCAACTTCAGGTCCGATAAAAAAGAAACACAATAGAGGAATGCTAGGGATTGTAGTAAAGCGATACATGAACTCCGATCTTACATGGTGATCATCACCGAATGCTTTGCTTGGGCAGCTGTGGCAAACCCGCGTCACCTATGCCCCCACGCAATCCCGTTTATTTACCTGCTGTAATGGAGTTCCACCTGTCACTTTCACAATTTGCCGCCTACCATTTGGGGCCAAAACCGAAACCCCTTGCCCAGTAGACGCCATGGTACGCAATAACGCACAGTCATAGACCTATCAACTAGCTTTATTGCGATATTCACAGAGACAAACGCAGACAGGATTCTGCGGGAACAAACTGTGTTGTGACTGGGAGAAAAGCCGGAACATCTACAGTATATAAAAAGAATAACATTTGCCAGCTTGTGACTTTATTACTTCGGATACTGTATGACCGAAGTGACCCTGGCTCCGCATATAGTGGGGCTCCATTTATAGTTTATTTCAGGTCACATATTTATTTGGACACCGAATACTGTTCTAGCAACCAGGAGGTCAATTACTACTTACGTACAGCAGATTACAAACTATCTGACAGTCTGTACGTTTGTACTTTATCAAATGACTTGTTTTCCCTGGACAATGCCTAGGGTAAAAGTGCCAGTTTTTGTGTGTGACTCTACATATGTAATCTTGGGATTGTGTGACTGCACATTTGTGCTGCTGGGACATTGCAGCCTCTGCAAACTAGTCCAGTACTAACGGTCCCTATAGATGCAAAGATTTTTCTTTGGTGAATGACCGATTTTAGTGCAATCTAACCAATCCGTCAAATTATCGTGAGGTCAGTGGGAATCGAAGGATCATGCATCTAACAATTTTTCGTCCGACATCTGTCAGAAAATTGATCGGCCAGTTTAAAAAATGTTCACCGGTCACAGTGAAATCTATGTTTGCAGGGCCAAGCAGGCAGCTCCCCATCAGTTTTCCTGGCTTCCACTAGACCAGTGGTCCCCAACCAGTAGCTCGTGAGCAACATGTTTCTCTCCAACCCCTTGGATGTTACTCCCAGTGGCCTCAAAGCAGATGATAATTTTTTAATTCCAGGCTTGGAGCCAAGTTTTGGTTGTATAAAAACCAGGTGTACTGCCAAACAGAGTCTTAATGTAGGTTGACAATCCACATAGGGGCTACCAAATGGCCAATTACAGCCCTTATTTGGCACCCCAAGAACATTTTTCATGCTAGTGTTGCTCCCCAACTCCTTTTACTTCTGAATGATGCTCACGGCTTCAAAAGGTCGGGGATCCCTGCACTAGACAATATCGCTTGAAATGGTCTGAGGTTCCCCTGAAAAAAAAAAAATAATGATAAATAATGAAAAAGAAAAGGCAGACCTTGTTCTGCTGTGACTGTGCTGTGCATGGTGATTTGCAAACACTTACACCTATTTACCTCTTTCTAAATTTTGCATTAATGACATTTAACTTTAGAACAAATAAATATTACATTTTATACTGCCCCCTGTCCTGAGTGAGCATTATTATAGTGGAAGTCTCAAACTAGACCATGTCCCCTTACATCAAAAGACACGTCTATTTTGTGTTAACATTTTGTTAACATGTCCATTGGGAGGTATGCAATCCTCTGCTGGGCGCCTGCATTTATGCACTATAGTTATTCTGATGAACATACTGTTATGTTTTGGCTGCATGAGCCTGCTAATAAAGCACTGTTATACTATACTCATCCTCGGCTAACAAAACATAACAAATTGGTGACGAGGATGGGATAGAGTATAACAGTGCTTTATTATCAGGCTCATGCAGCCATTACACAACAGTAAGCAGCTCTAACATCACACATACCAGTCAGCCCACTTCCCCAGCCAAAGTTGGGAACCCGGGAATATTGCACTGTACACTCTGCCTGCTCTGTTCCGTGCTTGCATCAAAACTGAGGTTGTGATGTCCCATCAGCTGCCCATGAAAAGTTTGCTTCCATAGCTGTTTCCTACTAAGTGGCCGTTGAAAGTGCTCTGTATGTACACGAACATGCATGCTGGAAAGAGGGCACCAATCAGTGAAAAACTTTATATTTTCTCTCTTTTTTTTTCTTTTAAAGTGTTGCAGACAGTTTTGGGAAGGCTTAGTCTCCCCAAGCCTTATGGAAAATCTGCCTGTGACTTTGAGGGTGTTATCCTATAATACTATTTGATGCAGCTAGTCTCTTTAAACTGAAAGTCTTAAGGTGGCCATAAATGTTAAGATTTTTAAAAGATTTTAATCTTAAATGTACGATTTGTCCATCTACAAAAATGGCTATTTTAAGCGATATCGTCTAGTTGAGGTTAGGAAAACTGTGCATGCACCCTGACGTCAAAGGGGGCAGCTACATTATGGAGGGCTGAAGTGGAGAGGGTAAGCGGTGGAGGGCAGCAGTGGGACAGGGAAGCAGCAGAAGGGAGGGGAAGCAGCAAATGTGAGGGCTCGAGTGGGGAGGGGATGCAGTTCTGCACCAAACAGGAACTCCAATGCCCTCACAACTTTGCCACCTTCAGCAATTACTGAGACTTTTGCATCTGTTGTTAACAACCCCTCCTTTGGGGTTTTATAGTACACTTAGGGGCCGATTCACTAAGCTCGAGTGAAGGATTCGAATGAAAAATACTTCGAATTTCGAAGTATTTTTTGGGTACTTCGACCATCGAATGGGCTACTTCGACCTTCGACTATGACCTTCGACTTCGATTCGAACGAAAAATCGTTCGACTATTCGATAGTCGAAGTACTTTCCCTTTAAAAAAAACTTCGACCCCCTACTTCGGCAGATAAAACCTACCGAAGTCAATGTTAGCCTATGGGGAAGGTCCCCATAGGCTTGCTAAACTTTTTTTGATCGAAGGATTTTCCTTCGATCGTTGGATTAAAATCCTTCGAATCGTTCGATTCGAAGGATTTAATCGTTCGATCGAACGAAAAATCCTTCGATCGATCGAACGAACATTTAGCGCTAAATCCTTCGACTTCGATATTCGAAGTCGAAGGATTTCAATTCGAGGGTCGAATTTCGAAGTATTTTTTACTTCGAAATTCGACCCTTAGTGAATCTGCCCCTTATTGATCAACTATCTGGGCATGTATGTAATTTCAAGTGTGTGTAGGGTTACAGCTTTTTTCACTGTATTATTTTCCTTTCTGCTGTATTGTCATCACGTTATACACATGTAGCAAAGAAACCCATTGTTTTTGAAAAAAATACAAACATTTGAATTGATCAGCTCAACTGTTTGTGCCCACACATACAGACCTTTATCAGAAGAATTAATTATTGCAAAACCATCATAGTAAGTATTGTATTGTACTGTACTGCCTGGCCTGCGGTTATTATTGGATTGTATTATTGTGGTTTCCAGATTAATAAGGAGAACATAAATATTTAAGTATGAACAAAAAATTAGCAACTGTGGCACTAATTGTAAACTCTACTGAGCAGGCAGGAGTCGAGAAAATCCCAACCTGCACCTCTTTTCAGCTTGGATCCACCTCAGCCCAAGCTTGAGTTCTCTTCAAGGATGTGCAGTGGAAATCTTTCTATGGTTTTGGCTCCAGGTTTTTTCCTCCTTAAATTGCTGCACTGTGCACAATTCATCAATACAGAACAACAGCCACATTGGAATTGGCAATGCCATTTGGAGTGGTTTTAGGTGTCATGAATGGCATAAATCTGCGCAACAGCTGCTGCAAACTATGAATGACTGCAACTGCACTTGCACGTCATAAATGACCCCTTATGACTTAAAACTAGAACTGATTGTCTACTCTATATAATACAGTTTCAATATAAAAATAATCCTGGAATTTTTTGACTTTGCACCCTGCTCAGTGGTTTGTAAATGAGGCCTAGGGTCTGGATAAGAGTAAATTTTATACTTACCGTAATTTTCTTTTTCTGGAACAAACTCATGGCAGTGGGTCACTTGTATGTATCCCTGCCCCTGCAGGATTGGACAGATGGCTAATTAGCATATCAATTAAAAGCCTCCTTCACCTTCAGTTCTTCAATTTCCCAAAGTTAGCATAGGGAATGATAGTGACCCACTGCCATGAGTTTTTTCCAGGAAAAGAAAATTACGGTAAGTATAAAGTTTACTTTTTTCCTGTTCACTGCACTCATGACAGTGGGTCACTTGTATGACTGTCAGGTACTTACCCTGGGCGAGCAGCGCGTCCTGTGCGCTCCAGCGCACCCTCTGCGTTCCAGCACGTCTGTGCATTCCAGCAGCAGCACGGTGCATCTCAGTGACGTCATCACAGGGCGTCGCGGTGCCGGCTCCAGGGATTCAGGCGGCGCAGCAGGATGACGCAGGCTACACCATTTAGCCCAGCGCAGAGGACTCTCATGTGCTCGGACATCGTAGTTTCCTAGCTACACTCTGAGTAAGTGACTATTGAATTCTATTGAACGTCGTGTGGTTACGTGGCCTAACGTCTTCACTGAAGTCAAACACCTTTTCTGCTGGACGCTTTGCCAGGATCTGTTACGGCTGACGCCAAGGTGCTTGCTGAGAACTTCTCTTCTGTGACTACAGATTCCTGCTCCTCGCTGTTACACTACTAATCTCGTATTTCTCTGTGCTCCCTGCAGTCACGTTACCCAGCACCTGAAGTTTCCCTACAGATCAAAGTATCCAGTTCTCAGGCTCCCATACCTCACCTTCACTAGCCTCCCTCCGTGCCTAATTGGGGGTTGTACTTGTGAGGGGGCTGTAAGGGTTGTCTTCTTCTACATCAACGGTTCCTCCCGGGTCGGTAAGTCTGACAATGACATACCATAACAATGAAGGGAGGGCACAATTATGCAATAACATGTTTATTGAGAAATAGAAACTGCTTGCAATATAGAACAACCAAAATTAGCCTTTAGACATTACATCCAACTGGTAATGTCTAATGTATGCACTGAAGACCAAACTGCTGCTCGGCACAAATCTTCAGAACTCACCAAGGACTGGAACGCCCAAGAAGTTGCAACTGCTCTAGTAGAGTGAGCTTTAACTAATGTTAGTTCTGGCAAATTCAGAGACTTCTTTAATACAGAAGGAAGCGCCGTTTCTGATGAAGGAGCCGCCTGACTTACCTGTCGGGAGGCGAGGCAGGAACACTATTGCGGAGAGCGCAATTGCGCTCTCTCGCAATAGTACAGCCATATTTCTGGTTTAAAAAACGGAAACTCGGCTCTTAGAGGTGCAGGAGCAGCTTTTTGCCGCCCATGAAATCCTCTCTGGCACTGCCGCCTGAGGCGAGCAGCTCAGCTCGCCTCATTGGCGGAGCGCCCCTGACAGAAGGTAATGTATGTCGCCAAAGATTTAGAAGCAGGAGCACCTCTTTTGGGGCAATCTGGGATCAGGAATAATGACTGACTTCCTGAAGTTTGTTAACTGAAATTGCATATATTTGATAGAGCTATTGATTTTGTTATTGGGGATTCCTTTGTCAACGCTGCGCAAATTTGAACCTGGGTTGGTGTTGATAAAGGAGAGACTTTTTTTTACAGTGGAAGTGGAGTTTCAACTAATCCTACTGATCAAACGCCAATGTCACATATGATGTGCAAACATAATGCAAGTATTGCCTTCATTTAATCCTGCAGATAGTTGTTACATAGTTACATAGTTAAATTGGGTTAAAAAAAAGACAAAGTCCATCAAGTTCAACCCCTCCAAATGAAAACCCAGCATCCATACACACACCCTGCCTACTTTTAATTAAATTCTATATACCCATACCTATACTAACTATAGAGCTTAGTATCACAATAGCATTTGCAATTATGTCTGTGCAAAAAATCATCCAAGACATTCTTAAAGGCATTAACTGAATCAGCCATCACAACATCACCCGGCAGTGCATTCCACAACCTCACTGTCCTGACTGTGAAGAACCCCCTACGTTGCTTTAAATGAAAGTTCTTTTCTTCTAGTCTACAGGGGTGGCCTCTGGTATGGTGATCCACTTTATGAGTAAAAAGGTCCCCTGCTATTTGTCCATAATGTCCTCTAATGTACTTGTAATGTGTAATCATGTCCCCTCGCAAGTGCCTCTTTTCCAGAGAAAACAACCCCAACCTTGACAGTCTGCCCTCGTAATTTAAGTCTTCCGTCCCTCTAGCCAATTTAGTTGCACGTCTCTGCACTCTCTCCAGCTCATTTAAATCCCTCTTAAGGACTGGGGTCCAAAACTGCACTGCATACTACAGATGAGGCCTTACCAGGGACCTATAAAGAGGCATAATTATATTTTCATCCCTTGAGTTAATGCCCTTTTTTATGCAAGACAGAACTTTATTTGCTTTAGTAGCCACAGAATGACACTGCCCAGAATTAGACAACTTGTTATCTACAAAAACCCCTAGATCCTTCTCATTTAAGGAAACTCCCAACACACTGCCATTTAGTGTATAATTTGCATTTATATTATTTTTGCCAAAGTGCATAACCTTGCATTTATCAACATTGAACCTAATTTTCCAGTTTGCTGCCCAGTTTTCCAATTTAGACAAAGTGGCAGCATCCTGCATGGAACCTATAGTTCTGCACAATTTAGTATCATCTGCAAAAATAGAAACAGTACTTTCAATGCCCACCTCCAGGTCATTAATAAACAAGTTGAAAAGCAAGGGACCTAGTACAGAGCGCTGCGGTACTCCACTAACAACACTGGTCCAATTAGAAAATGTTCCATTTACCACCACTCTTTGTAATCTATCTTTTAGCCAGTTCTCTATCCAGGTACAAATACTATGGTCAAGGCCAACATTCCTTAATTTAACCAGTAACCTTTTATGTGGCACTGTATCAAATGCTTTAGCAAAGTCTAAGTAAATCACATCCACTGCCATCCCGGAATCGAGGTCTCTACTTACCTTCTCATAAAAAGAAATTAAGTTAGTCTGGCAAGATCTATTACGCATAAAACCATGCTGGCACAAACTCATAGTATTATGATTTGCTTTCCTACCACTGACGTCAGACTAACTGGCCTATAGTTTTCAGGCTGTGAACGGGATCCTTTTTTTGAATAGAGGCACCACATTAGGAATTCGCCAGTCTCTCGGCACTATGCCAGATCTCAATGAATCCTGAAAAATTAAGTAAAGAGGTTTGGCAATCACAGAGCTAAGCTCGCTAAGTACCCTGGAAAGAATACCATCTGGCCCTGGACCTTTGTTAATCTTAACATGTTCTAGTCTCTTTTAAATTTCTTCATGTGTGAACCATGCATCATTAGTTGTATTACTAGAATTGGGACTATTAAGAAGGAAACCTTCACTTATTGGTTCCTCATTTGTGTAGACAGATGAAAAATACGAGTTCAGAATCTGCGCTTTTATTTTGTTTTCATCAACCAGCTGACCCCCCTCTGATAGTAAGGGTCCCACCCCTTCCTGCTTCATTTTTTTACTATTAACATATTTAAAAAATAATTTTTGATTTTTTTACTGCTTGCTGCAATATCCTTTTCTATATAAATTTAAGCTTGCCTTATAGCTTCTTTGCTTGATTTATTGGCCTCCTTGTACCTTATAAATTATTCGGCTGTCCCAGCTTACTTGAAAGCCTTAAAAGCACGTCTTTTCTTACCCATCTCAACACCAACTCTTCTATTGAACCAAAAAGGTTTTGCTTTGCAACGTCGTTCCTTGCTTACAAGTGGAATATACTGACAAGTATATTTATTAAGCAGCATTTTAAAGACTTCCCATTTTTGTTCTGTGTTTAACCCTGTGAAAAGCATTTCCCACTTAATATGTTGCAGAGATGCCCTTATACTGTCAAAGTTTGCACGTCTGAAATTTAGTGTTTTAGTTACTCCCTTATAGAATTGCTTCTGCAACAGAATCTCAAAGGAGACCATGTTATGATCACTATTCCCTAAATGCTCACCCACACAAATGTAAGAGATGAGTTCAGTATTATTAGTTATTACAAGGTCCAAAAGAGAGTTATTCCTAGTAGATCTAGTATAGGTCAATCTAAAAACAACTGGACTTGCTGAGTAATAAAATGAAGATGTTTCACTACTCATCGGAGCAGCTTCTTGAGTTCAACTGACTGGTGTGGGAAGTTTTCGGCATATAAACTCTTCCACTAATCCATTTGCAATGGCACATTGTAGCTCTTCAAAGAGGTGACATCTGAAGAAATTCACAGAGGTGTTGATTCTGTGTAGTTGTGATAGGATTATCCAATGTGTCATGCAACTCCTAGATACAGGTGTTACTTGTGAGAGTTGCATGAATGGATGTGTGAAGTGTTCTGAATCCGCCGGGTTACAGATGTTAGAACAGCATTGTATGTAGCAGACAGGTGGTGTCGAAGGCCCCCGCCTCTGTTCAGAGATGGTCTCTCCACCTTGACATAAATCGCCTCTTTCATGCCTCGTTCAAACCAGCAGTCTTCTTTTATCCAAGATTTGGACCTTGCGATCTTCAAAGGAGTGTCCCTTGTCTTTTAAGTGTAGAAAGACCGCTGAGTTTTGCCCTGTAGAGTTCTCCCTCCTGTGCTGAGCCATTCGCTTGGAGAGTAGCTGGGCTTCATACTCGACACTTATAAGAAGTGATTTATAGCATAAACCAATGATAATTCTTTTTGTAACCTTTTGCCCAGTCAAAATCTCTACCCAGAGTGATTCTACACCCTCACCAGTGCCAGCTATTGTTATTTCTTTAGCGCATGACTTTAATTCAGGCTTTACATACAAACACACTCCTCCACCCTTTTTTATCCCTCTGTCCCTCCTAAAAAGGGTGTAACCATTTAAATTCACAATCCAGTCACATGTTTCATCCCACCAGGTTTCAGTGATACCAATTATATCATAATTTTTAGAGCATGCAATTAATTCTAGGTCTCCCATTTTACCTGACAAACTCCGTGCAATTGCCAGCATACAGCGTAGGTTACTACTTTTACTTTTGAGATTTGCATTACTTAATGGAGAATTATATGTAAAGTTAGTATTATTCTGTTTTCCTTGTAACAGAGGGACCTCCTTAGCTGGTAAACTGTATGCCCCCCCTCACTCCTCCCCCATAATCCCTTACTAACCCCACTGCCCCATCTACCCTAGCTTCCCCATATTTCTTTATCTCACCCACCCCCCCCTTGCCTAGCACCGTGTATAGGTTGTACCCCACGGAAAAATCAGCCCAGTGTTCTAGGAACCCAAACCCTTCCTTTCTACACCAAGACTTGAGCCACGCATTTAGCTCCCTAAACTCCCGCTGTTTTCCTAAACTTGCACGTGGCACGGGCAAAATTTCAGAAAAGATGACATTGGAAGACCTTTCCTTGATCTTAGAGCATAGATCCCTGAAATCACTCTTTAAGGTCTTCCATCTACCATTTATTTAGTCATTACCGTATATACTCGTGTATAAGCCGACCCGCGTATAAGCCGAGGTACCTAATTTTACCTATGAAAACCAGAAAAACTTATTGACTCGCGTATAAGCCTAGACACAACTATGTTATATATGTTGCTCTTTCTTCACGGCTGGGATGCCTCACTACAACATGCAGGAGCCGTGAATGCGCTGGTGGAAGTCATAGCTGGACAACAGATGGAGGGCTGCAGGTTTGACATCCCTGATTTATATCAATGCACCTTCCACCATTAAGATGGGAGCCCAATGCATAGTTCTAGGGTCCCTCTAACTGTGGTCCTTACACTACTGGGGGTTTGCTGAGGTGACCTTTGATCCCAGCCTGCAGAAGCCAAGTGCTTTCCCATTGGGCAGCGGCGCTTATAAGGGATGATTAGGTAGAAAGGCTGACCAATCAACTGTAGCCCAGGCCAGTAGCACCAGGGGCTTCCTCGTTGCTGCCCCTTTGTTCCACGCGGTGTGCGTGCGCGTCCCTTTGTCTCTCCGTGTGTGACAAGCAGAGAGTTGGGCAGTAGCAGAGCAGCAGTCCTGATACAAGAGACGGCACTTACCCTGAGGTGAAGGTCTCACTGGTCGCTGCTTAAGGCGCTGGGACTAGAGAAGACGCACACTCGCGCAGTTCAACAAAGCTGTCACGTGGGGCAGGGGTTTGCCTTATTATACGGAACGCATTTTAGGACATCATGCGCCTACCGTAATTACCTTTGACGCATGCGTTGTCCTATGCCTTCTCCATAGCGCATCGTTGGCCTTTGTAGTCACGCCTACTCCAAATGCGCAGTCACACCAGATGACACTTGCGCTGTTGCTCTTCGCGGCTGGGAGGGGGATTCATCGCTACAAGGCAGCTGACCCGCGTATAAGCCGAGGTAGGATTTTCAAGCACATTTTGGGTGCTGAAAATCTCGGCTTATACGCGAGTATATACGGTAATACCGATATGCTCTAAGACAGCTGGGTCATGCCCAACCCCACCCAATAATTTTTCTATCCGATCAACTACATGCCGAACCCTGGCACCAGGTAGGCAGCAAACTGTTCGTTTGACAACAAATTACCCTATCCACTTTCCTAATAATTGAGTCCCCTACAACCACAATCTGCTTAGGCCTGACTCTACTTTCCTCCCCACCACTACTAGAGAAACTGGTCTCCCGGCTGTTAGAGAGATCAGCCCCATCTAGAATTGCCAATCCAGAGTTCATACTCCCATCATCTTCACACAATCTGGCAGTAACGTAACTAGGTGGAGGAGGGCCCTCAAGCGGGCCATGCAGCTGGGGCCCCCCTACCCCCTTCACGACAATTTTCTTTGCGGCTACAGTGGGGTGTGATCTGCCGGGGGGCCCTGCAGGGGTGTGGGCCCTGGTCCAATTGCACCCCCTGCTCCATTTTTCTTTTGCCCACCTTAGATTTTCTAATCTGTCACCCAGCTAGCTGCCTCAACATCCTGCTGCTGTTCCCTCCAAACTATCTGACCCCGCTAGGTCCTCCTCAGTGAGCAAAAGACTCCTTTCAAGATTGTCAATCAACCGCAGTGTTGCAATTTGTTTCTCTAGTGCTCTAACTCGAACCTCCGAAGTGGCAATTTGCTCACAAAAAACCACAGAGGTAAGCATTTTTGGATCTCTTGTTCCAAATCTGCATATATATGGCAGACTGTGCACTGAGTCAGACCTTCAATGTTGCTAGCACTCATTATCCCAGTTACAGTTCAAAACAGGAGTAAAAATAAATAAATAAATAGAATAAAAATTAGGGTTTAGAGCAAACTTTTGACCTAGTTTGAACCTCCTTTAGTTTGAAACTCCTGTATTTGTAACTCCACTTACAGATCCCCCACTTAACTCCTGTATTTGTAACTCCACTTACAGATCCCCCACTTAACTCCTGTATTTGTAACTCCACTTACAGAGCAAACAATTACAGAGCTAACACTAGAGCAAGCTCCACTGGGGTCCCAGGGGTTCTATTTATATAGTCTTTTCAGGTGCAACTGATCAAACCCCACCCCCTCAAACGGAGGGAAAACTTACTGTAAAGTAAAGCAGGTTGTGACAAACTTGCTGTAAGCACACTAGCACACCAAACTTTGCTGTTTAGCACCCAAGAAAAAAAACCTTTAAAAATAAAACCACAATAGTTAAATATAAACCTTAATATAAAATAGCAGTTAATAACAAATACTTATCCTTTTCAGTTGATTTGTTTGCATAGGGCAGGCAGAGTATGGCACACACTAAGAGCCAGTGACATAACTAGATGTTATTAGGCCACACAGCAAATTAATTTTAGGGCAACCCAAATATGCAGATGTTGCAGATGGCTCATTAATTAAGGCTTATGCCTCCTGGTCCCACCCACAGCTTCAGGGTATGCTTCCTCTCTAGATATGCCCCTAGATATGCAAGGAGCTTTGGGCAGGCAGAGTATGGCGTACACACAGGGAACATAGGGCAAGGGGAATATGGCTCACACAGGGAGCATAGGTCAGGCAGAGTATGACACACACAGGGAACATAGGGCAATCAGAGTATGGAACACAGGGAGCATAGGGATGGCAGAGTATGGCCCACAGGGAGCAAAGGGCAGGCAGAGTAAGGAACACAGGGAGCATAGGGCAGGCAGAGTATGGAACACAGGGGTGCATAGGACAGGTCAGGTATGACTCACCCAGGGAGCAAAGGGCAGGTAGAGTATGGAACACAGGGAGCATAAGGCAGGCAGAATAGAGCAGGGAAATTTATCAGGACCTGGTGCCCCTTCAGCAGTTTGTCTGAAGTGTGAACAGGTGAACAATGTGGGCAGTTTCAGTCTGGCTCTGAGGTGTGAACAGTACAGGACTTTAGGGGTGTCATAGATGGAGGTGTCATAGATAAGAACAATGCAGGGGGGTTAAAGATGTGAACAATGCAAGAGTTAATGTCTGAATATGAGGTGTAAACAATGCAGGGCAAATTAATCTCAGTACTGATATCTTTTAAAGGGATACTGTCATGGGAAAACATGTTTTTTTCAAAACGCATCAGTTAATAGTGCTGCTCCAGCAGACTTATGCACTGAAATCCAATTATCAAAAGAGCAAACTGATTTTTTTATATTTAATTTTTAAATCTGACATGGGGCTAGACATATTTTCAGTTTCCCAGCTGCCCCAGTCATGTGACTTGTGCCTGGTCTTTAGGATGGAACTACTTTCTGGCAGGCTGTTATTTCTCCTACTTAATGTAACTGAATCAGTCTCAGTGGGACTTGGCTTACTATTGAGTGTTGTTTTTAGGTCTACCAGGGAGCTGTTATCTTGTGTTAGGGAGCTGCTATCTGGTTAACTTCTCATTGTTCTGGCTGCTGGGGGAGAGGGAGGGGGTGATATCACTCCAATTTGCAGTACAGCAGTAAAGAGTGACTAAAGTTTATTATGACTGGGGGCAGCTGGGAAACTGACACTATGTCTGGCCCCATGTCAGATTTCAAAACTAAATATAAAAAAATCTGTTTGCTCTTTTGAAAAATGGATTTCAGTGCAGAATTCTGCTGGAGCAGCACTATTAACTGATGTGTTTTGAAAAAAACATGTTTTCCCATGACAGTATCCCTTTAAATCTTACACAAGGTAAGCACTCACAGCAGGCAGACCTGTGCGGCCCGTGGGCCGCTAGTTAGATACTGCCCTAACATATATAAACTATATATACCAATATCTATATTATACTAGATTTTTATATTACAATAGCCTTTGATATTATACTTGTCCAAGAAATCATCCAAGGAGAACTAAACCCTAAAGTTAAAAATCCCTACCGCCCCTACCCTACATAGACCCCTCCCTCCCCCCCCCAACCTAGCTGCTACCCCGGGCAAATGCCCTTAAAGGGGAAGGAAACCTAGTTGGCGCAAAAACCCTCCCCCCTCCCGTGTGTTGCCCACCCTCCCTCCTCCCCCCTGGCTTACTCGTCCCGCTGGGTAAATACCCCTAACTTGTTACTTACCCTTCTGCGCAGGTCCAGTCCAGGGAGATCACAGACGACATCTTCTTCCACGCGATCTTCTTCCTGCTTTGAACAGCATTTTGGCGCATGCGCAGTAGGAGCATTTCACAGGTACGGATCTACTGCGCATGCGCCAAAAGTCACAAAGTACTTTTGGCGCATGCGAAGTAGATCGTACCGGCGAAATGCTCCTACTCTGCATGCGCAGTTCAAAGCAGGAAGAAGATCGAAGAATCTGTAAAACAGAATACTAGTGGAATACCTCAGTGATCTGTCTTTGATCTTCTGCTTCATAATTTGTTAACAGTAATAGCTTGGCATTGTAAATACTGCCATTACATGCAACTTAAACAGATGTTTATCTTAACATAGTATTTATTATTTATTTATTGTAAGTCAGGTGTATGTAACTTGAGGACTCCCTGTATACACATAACAACCTATCTATACCCTAACACAGTGCTGTCCAACTTCTGTGGCACCGGGGGCCAGAATTTTTCTGGTGTATTTGGTGGAGGGCCGCTAATGGTAGCCAGTGTTTACCACTCCCTGTTTTAAACCACACCCACTTTAAACCACACCCATGTTACCACAAGAACTTTTAATACTTTATCCACATTAATGATGGTGCCACACCATGCTCACTGCAGGGCTATCACTTAATATGGTTTATTAAACCATATTAAGACATACCCTTAAAATTCATATGTATCATCCTCCCCTGTGGATAGCACAACAACCCCCAGCACATGAGTAAACACCTTGGGGACCCCCTAACAAGTATTTCCAATTGATAATAAAACCCCCACCAGGTTCACTTCCTGCAGGCAGAGCATGGCTGCACACACAGACAGAGTATGACACACACAGGAAGCATAGGGCAGGCAGAGTATGGCACACACTAAGAGCCAGTGACATACAGTAACTAGATGTTATTGGGCCACACAGCAAATTAATTTTAGGGCAACCCAAATATGCAGATGTTGCAGATGGCTCATTAATTAAGGCTTATACCTCCTGGTCCCACCCACAGCTTCAGGGTATGCTTCCTCTCTAGATATGCCCCTAGATATGCAAGGAGCTTTGGGCAGGCAGAGTATGGCATACACACAGGGAACATAGGGCAGGCATAGTATGGTACAAATGGGCAGCATATGGCAGACAGAGTATGGCACACATGGAGCATAGGCAGAGTATGGCACACACAGGGAGCATAGGGCAAGGGGAATATGGCTCACACAGGGAGCATAGGACAGGCAGAGTATGACACACACAGGGAACATAGGGCAATCAGAGTATGGAACACAGGGAGCATAGGGATGGCAGAGTATGGCCCACAGGGAGCAAAGGGCAGGCAGAGTAAGGAACACAGGGAGCATAGGGCAGGCAGAGAATGGAACACAGGGGAGCATAGGACAGGTCAGGTATGACTCACACAGGGAGCAAAGGGCAGGTAGAGTATGGAACACAGGGAGCATAAAGCAGGCAGAATAGAGCACAGAAATTTATCAGGACCTGGTGCCCCTTCAGCAGTTTGTCTGAAGTGTGAACAGGTGAACAATGTGGGCAGTTTCAGTCTGGCTCTGAGGTGTGAACAGTACAGGGCTTTAGGGGTGTCATAGATAGAGGTGTCATAGATATGAACAATGCAGGGGGATTAAAGATGTGAACAATGCAAGAGTTTATTGTCTGAATATGAGGTGTAAACAATGCAGGGCAAATTAATCTCAGTATTGATATCTTTTAAAGGGATACTGTCATGGGAAAACATGTTTTTTTCAAAACGCATCAGTTAATAGTGCTGCTCCAGCAGACTTATGCACTGAAATCCAATTATCAAAAGAGCAAACTGATTTTTTTATATTTAATTTTTAAATCTGACATGGGGCTAGACATATTTTCAGTTTCCCAGCTGCCCCAGTCATGTGACTTGTGCCTGCTCTTTAGGATGGAACTACTTTCTGGCAGGCTGTTATTTCTCCTACTTAATGTAACTGAATCAGTCTCAGTGGGACTTGTCTTACTATTGAGTGTTGTTTTTAGGTCTACCAGGGAGCTATTATCTTGTGTTAGGGAGTGGCTATCTGGTTAACTTCTCATTGTTCTGGCTGCTGGGGGCGAGGGAGAGGGTGATATCACTCCAACTTACAGTACAGCAGTAAAGAGTGACTAAAGTTTATTATGACTGGGGGCAGCTGGGAAACTGACAATATGTCTAGCCCCATGTCAGATTTCAAAACTGAATATAAAAAAATCTGTTTGCTCTTTTGAAAAATGGATTTCAGTGCAGAATTCTGCTGGAGCAGCACTATTAACTGATGTGTTTTGAAAAAAACATGGTTTCCCATGACAGTATCCCTTTAAATCTTACACAAGGTAAGCACTCACAGCAGGCAGACCTGTGCGGCCCGTGGGCCGCTAGTTAGATACTGCCCTAACATATATAAACGATATATACCAATATCTATATTATACTAGATTTTTATATTACAATAGCCTTTGATATTATACTTGTCCAAGAAATCATCCAAGGAGAACTAAACCCTAAAGTTAAAAACCGCGCCTACCCTACATAGACCCCCTCCCTCCTCCCCCCCAACCTAGCTGCTACCCCGGGCAAATGCCCTTAAAGGGGAAGGAAACCTAGTTGGTGCAAAAACCCTCCCCCCCTCCCGTGTGTTGCCCACCCTCCCTCCTCCCCCCAGGCCTACCCGTCCTGCTGGGTAAATGCCCCTAACTTGTTACTTACCCTTCTGCGCAGGTCCAGTCCAGGGAGTTCACAGACGACATCTTCTTCCACGCGATCTTCTTCCTGCTTTGAACGACATTTTGGCGCATGCGCAGTAGGAGCATTTCGCAGGTACGGATCTACTGCGCATGCGGCAAAAGTCACAAAGTACTTTTGGCGCGTGTGCAGTAGATCATACTGGCGAAATGCTCCTACTCCGCATGCGCCGTTCAAAGCAGGAAGAAGATCGCGTGGAAGAAGATGTCGTCTGTGAACTCCCTGGACTGGACCTGCGCAGAAGGGTTAGTAACAAGTTAGGGGCATTTGCCCAGCGGGACGGGTAGGCCAGGGGGGAGGAGGGAGGGTGGGCAACACACGGGAGGATTTTTGCGCCAACTAGGTTTCCTTCCCCTTTAAGTCTTTACTTACTCCTCCATGCAGATTCTGTCCAGCAGAATTCTCGGGCGTCATCTTAGCCACTTTGGTAATCTTCGGAATGAGACGGCAGATTCTGCAATTTTCGTGAGTTTTGGCGCATGCGCAGTTTTCGCGAGTCAGAAAATTGCTCCAACTGCACATGGGCCGCTACGAAGGCCTCATTCTGAAGATTACTGAAGAGAAGAAGATGGCTGCCGTGAACTCCATTGGACAGAATCTGCACAGAGGGGTAAGTAAAGACTTGGTGGCATTTGGCCGGGGTAGCAGCTAGCCTGGGGGGAGTAGGGAGGGGGTCTATGTTGGGTGAATTACCACCTACCCTGCTTCAAATGAAAATTATGTTTCTATTGTAATGGGAATGTCAGCAATAACATAGACATTGGAGTTTCAGTAATTATATTAATATATATACAATATAGATTTTACATTTCAGAGTACAGCACAGATGGCTAATTATTAAATAAAAAACAATAAATATCTGGAAGACAGATTACTAGTGGAATACCTCAGTGATCTGTCTTTGATCTTCTGCTTCATAATTTGTTAACAATAATAGCTTGGCATTGTAAATACTGCCTCTGATTTTGCTAGTTTTGCTAAATTGGGCACAATTTCCATGCAGGATGTTGCCACTTGGCATAGAGAGATTTGACTAAACTGGAGATTTGGGGAGAAAACTGGCAAATGGGGTTCCAATTTAATAAATGCAAGGTCATGCAGTTGCACAAAAATAACATGAAAACTTCATGATACCTTCAGTGTAGGAACTTTTTTAGATCATTTAAACAATTTCTGAAGGAAAAAAGCAGCATATAGTCTGCATGATTTAATTAGCATTGCTCATGATCATTATACCGCTTTTAGCCTTCCAATTTGATAAGTAGAGAATTGAAGGCCAATTTGTAATATTTTCCATAAAGCCAACTTTTACCAAACCGAGAGCGTCAGAGATCAGCAATACATGGTAATACATGCTAAGGTGAGGTTTACAGACAAGTGAATCTTTGCCTGCTTTAGGTCTAGATATTGGGCCAAATTTAGCTGATCCCCCTAGCCAACATTTGGATCATGTGTGGGGCCTGTGCAGAACCATCAGCAGAAGGCATCCCCAAACCTATACAGTCCTCATTAAAGTGAAATTTTTAGCATGGTCAACTTGGTCAATTTTTAGCATGGTCAATTTGGCTTAGGGGGGTATTTTGTAAAATGTGCATAAAAATGTATGTTTTCACACAACATTCTTTGTATGCACAGTGCATACATGGTGCAATTTGTTACTTGTGCTGACCGTAAGTTTGTGTGCTTGAACATGAGTGCACCGGCTTAAAGGGAACATTGGAACTGCTCTAGACGCTTGCCAGATTGACCCTTCTTTTTCTTTATGCTTTTGTACTTCTGTGCTGCAATGACTAAATACAGATCCCTTACAAAAAGAATGACAGATTTATCCTTCTTTTTCTTTATGCTTTTGTACTTCTGTACTGCAATGAATAAATGCAGAGCCTTTACAACAAGAATGCCTTTTGTGTTATTGTGAGTAGCTTAAACCTCACAGCCGGAAAGCATAGCATCAGAAACACTACAACCTCCATCTGTCATGGGGTGGATTGCAATCAGGAAATATTCAGGTTTTAAACATTGTCCAGCATTGGACTGTGGGCCCTGGCAGGCTGGGCCCACCTGTTTTTTTTCCCAGTGTCCCTTCGGCCCAATCTGACCCTGAGAGTGAGTACAGGTGTCCTTTTAAACCCACATGTTGAAATGTGGATAATTTGTGGCTATCAGGGTTAAAGACATTTAACAACATATATCCCTAAAAATAAAATAAAATCAGTTAATAAGCAGCATAAGTTTACTCTAGAGACCCATGGTGAGCTTTATTTTCCCTTTTGATAAATGTACACCTTTACTTGGACAATAATTAGATTGCAGATGACTGAACATGTTTTAAAATGTAATCTGCCAATGCATTCAGCTAGCACATTGGCAGATGACAAAGTAAAGGATCTGCAGATCCTTTTTTGCTCTGCAATCTGGACCTTTGCTGTTGGCCATTCCACGTGTATGGTGTACATCCATTTTGCTCGGAGACCACATTGTGTAGCCCATTCTATGCAGTAGCGTAACTTGGTTTGGCTGGGGAAGAAGGGACTGTTTGTGCTGGGGGGGGGGGGAATGAAATACAGCAGACTCCACGGTCCAGGCCCCCAATAACCATGGGGTCTGCTGTATAGATAGTTGTGCCACCTTTAATTACTAATACAAGTAATTAAGTTGAAAAAAGACAATTGTATATCAAGTTAAACCCCTAAAAAATGTATATATATATAAAAATATGTACTGTAGGAGGAGTGGCCAATATAGCTTGCGATCAAACAGGGGTAAGTTATCTACAAACACATATACTGCTGTATCAACTCAAAATATATTATACATTTTGTTTTGTCTTCCTGCTAATTAGCTCGTCGTAAAGTTAATGAGCTGCTAATAATGAAAATAATAGTAAGAAATGTACGTAATTAAACGAATTTGAATGTTCCTCTGTGGGTGCATCCTCTGCTAAATATCTGTGCTGTGCACTTATGGACAAAGGTGTGTGGTGCTGCGGACGGGACTTTCCAAACTGCATAACTGATACCACACTTGCATCTCCTCCCTGTTGAACAGAACTATCTTTTGTGTAGGGTTTTCCAACCCCCTTCCTCCTCCCAAAACTTCATTAGTAAAATCATCCCTTTTGGTCTCTCGTTCCTTTGGCCCTCCCTCTGGAGCCCTCCTCTTGATCTCATTCCTTCAGCCCTTGGGACGGATGTGGGACGCGCTGATATAATCTGCAGGAGTTTCGGCTCCTTGAAACTTCCAACGCATCTCAGATTTCTTGCCATTGATCAGTGAGCGGAGCCCCGAGTGACTTCACTTTAAACGTCTTTTTGAATGGAAATTTTTAGATTTTAACTTATTGGGGGGGCGGCTGATTTAAAATCCCACTCCTCCCTTGCAATTCCTTGAGATAACTTGTTCTGTGAGCCTCACTGCCTGGTTCATTTGTCTCTCTGCCCCTGTACTCTACACTTGAGGTTTATCAAGTGGGGTTCCAGTTTGCTCCATTCCAACTTCCACAAGGTGAATTTGTGTGTCTTCAGAGGGAGCAGTTTACTGATTCCCTACGTGTCTTCTTTGCCTCAGTGGAATTACTTGCACCTGCCTCTCTTCTGTTTCGGTCAGTGGGCACGGATGATGGTGTGCCACTGAACGCTTTCATTCAGGACCCTGCACAACGGTTCACCTTGGACTAACCCAGCACCCATTGGAGCCAGTAGAATCCTGAAGGTAAATTGTAGTACTCTGGGGATTTAGGGGGCACCCGTTTCCTAATTTATCTGACTGAATTGGTAACATATACCAACAGAGAAGCTTTTGTAGGATGTTTTTAACTAGGGGGCAACAGTTCTGCTTCGGATTTTCTCCTTTGAAGGATTGACCAAATGCATATTAGGGAAAAGTGCCTTGATTTTTTATTTTTTTTTGTTCTGCAGGATGTGTTACTGCAGGTATGCGACAATTTATACAGAATGCTTGGGTTTTTCCACATAAGGGATCTTTCTGTAATTTGGATCAGCATTCCTTAAGTTTGCTTAAAAAAAAAAAAAAAACATTAAATAAACCCAATATTGTTTTGCCTGATTAGATCTTAGTTGGGATCACATGCAAGGTCCTGTTTTATTCCTGCAGTGAACAAGTAAATTATTTTAATAATGTGAATAATTCAATTAAAATGGAATCTGTGATAGATGGCCTTCCCCAATTTGGAGCTTTCGGGATAATGAGTTACCAGATAACCGATCCTATACGTGTATTAGAATTAGGGGACCTTCTGCTGGCATAGTTTAGATTTCATATCTTTACTGCAAAGGTGAAATGTGATCAATACATTAATCCAATTAAATAATTACTTAAATGTATCATAAATTGGAAGAGGGTGCTATTTCCTTCCCTTTTAAAACGTGTTTGCCTAATAACGACTTATACATTATTATTGCCTATTAAAAAGAGCAAGTTATTTTCCCCCAAAAAACTTATCTGATGCTAAACCTGTTTAATAAAATAGACTGCTGGTCTGTTGGCACTCAGGGTATTATTTTAAATATATTTATAGAGTCTTTGTCTCCTGCAGTACCATTGTATCCCGAGAAGGTACAGAAAAAGCTACTGAAGAAGTTTATTGCCAATAAATTAGCCACAATAGTGCAAGCTATAAGACTATATTTATTCTGCAGAATGCTTTACCATACCTGAGTAAACCGCTCTAGAAGCTCTCTCTGTTTAGGATAGCAGCTGCCATATTAGCTTGGTGTGACACCACTTCCTGCACAAGTCTCTCCCTGCTCACTTATAGCTCTGGGCTCAGATAACCGCAGGGAGGGGAGGGGGGGAAAAGGGACGAGGGAGAGTGGAGCAAACTGAGCATGCTCAAGTCCAAGCGCTGGTGGTTTATGCTGAAAACAGGAAGTCTGATACAGAAGCCCATGAGTACACAATAGATGGAAAGAAATGCTGTGTTTCTTTTGACAGAGGACTGAAAGCAGCATTACTTTTAGGGTTTACTGGTGTATTTATATAGACATTTCTGATAAACCTTACTTAATTTTAGCCTTTCCTTCTCCTTTAAGTAGTGTACATATACAAACTATGTCAGTGTACAGTATAGTGATAGTAAAATGCTATCAGGTTGCAATAAAACTGTTACATCATGGGATTTTTCATTTGCATGTAAGGAAAACATGCCATGAGGGTGCAGTGAATTTGAAATAATTGTCACGTGAGTGTCAGCACATTAAGAATAAAAGTGCACAGTGGGTAACGGGTCTATAGGGATGATTTTGCTTAGTGGATACAGGTAATTAGGGATAATTGTACCAAATGACAAGAGCACCAGGGAACATATTCAGTGTGCGATTACTTGTACCAGGGTTGGATGATTTTTTTTTTTTTTTTTTTGCGGATGCAAAAGTATTGTATATTACTGGTGATTATTTTTTATGATTTTCAAGTTATTGATTATGTCAGTGCATTTGGGATGATTATGCTAGTAAATTGGGCTGAAGATGCCTGATAGGTGTGAATTCATTAAAGGGCATCACCACCCAGAATGAGCCTCACAACTGTACCATCTTGTACCAGGTCAGAAAGGATGATTCTGTCCTTTATGGTGCATTGAAAACATGTGCCACAGGATGCTAGAGATGTAGGTTGATTGTGTCAGCATCAGTATGCTCCTGTGATCAGAGATGTGCTGAGTGTACCCAGGGGTGCCAGTACATTGAGGGTGAATATGGCCAGGGAATGCCAGGGCATCTGGGGTGAACCACTATGTTGGGCGTTTTAGAGTTGACTATCCGTTATGCTTCATTATGCTGCTGTAAAGTAGATTAGAATATGCCTGTGAAAGTTTATAAGTATACCAGTGGAAAGGACAACGCTAAACGTTTTAGCCATATTTTTGTGCATCTACAGTATCTTTAAAGGAACAGTTTAGTGTAAAAATAAAAACTGGATAGATAGCCAGAACATAACTTCCTGCTTTTCAGCTTTCTAAATCTGAGCTAGTCAGCGACTTGAAGGGGGGCCACATGGGACATAACGGTTTGTGAGTTTGCAATTGATCCGTAGCATGCAGACAGATTCAAAAGCAAGTGGTTACAAACCATATGGCCCCCTCAAGTCACTGATTGGTTACTGAAAAGAAAGAGTGCTGCAAAGCAGGAAGCTGGCTATTATGTTAAACATCCAGTCACTCCAGCCTTTATAGATTACATTTTTGTCTAACTAACTATATTAAAAACATTTTTTATTTTGCACAGCCTATCTATTTACACAGTTTTTTATACTGAACAATTCCTTTTAAAGGAGAAGGAAAGCTACCAAGCCAGTTTATTGCCAGTAGATTAGAATTCTAGCTTGCACTATTGTGGCTATTTTTATTCTGTAGAATGCTTTACCATACCTAAGTAAACCGCTCCAGAAGCTTTCTGCTTGTTTAGGATAGCAGCTTGCAACATTGGCTTGGTGTCACATAACTTCTTGTTTGAGTCTCTCATTCATAACTCTGGGCTCAGATTACAGCAGCAAGGGGAGGAGGTAGTTTTGGGGACAGAGGACCAAACTGAGCAGGCTCAAGCCTGTGTCCTGGAGGTTCAGGTTAGGGACAGAGGGTTTACTTGTGTATTTGCATAGACCTTTCTGATAAAGTTTACTTAGTTTTAACCCTTCTTTATCCTTCAAGGGGACATCACATTCCCCCACCTTTCTTGCCATGTAATTGTGAAGCCAGTGCATGGGCATTGGCATGATGCAAAGCTTGTCTTAATAAGTGTCCACAAAATGGCAGCTGTTTGCTTTATTTGAGTCTAAGACTAAAAGAAACACAATTTAAATAGTGTATGTAGTGTGAGTTAAGTTTATTTTTCTTGAATGACATCATAAAATAGGATTTGAAATTACTTCTTGGGATGACAGGGCCCCCTTTTATAGGTTAAGTTTGCATTCCTTATAAAATTCAGTTTTTCATTGGCAGCAGCAAACTGTCTTAGCAGAAACTATCCTTCTGCCCGTTAGTATATCCTGACACCATTCACAGCATTTACAGAACACTTGTTTCATATATATTAAATGTATTTTCTCTTGTGTGCTGAATATCAGCAGAACCTGCCACATTAAAGTGTTTTCAATTCACTTGCTACCTTTCCCCACCATCATCCCCTGCTACAGTTTTCATTCGAACCCCCTATTTGTGTTCCTCGGTAATCAATCAATAGAGTGATCAATAAGAGGCATATTTATCAAGGGTATCATTTCGAATTGGAAAAACTTCAAAATTCGAATTCAAAAAGACCAACCTAAATTAAGTCAAAGGTTTTTTTTTTGGTCGTATAGGCCTGTTTTTGATCAAATAGGTCCTTATGAATCGAAGAATAGTACATTCGATCAAATTCGATTTGAAGTTTTTCCAAAAAAAAACAACTTGATTTTTCAGTCCACCAATTGACTCCAAGTAGGTTCTAGGAGGTCCCCCATAGGCTAAAACAGCTATTCGGCATGCCGAATGGTCAAGTCGAATTTTTAAATAGATGGTACATGATAAATTTTAATATACAATTTTTTTAAATTTTTTCAAATTCAAATCGAATTTGGACTATTCCCTAGTCGAAGTACACAAAAAATAGCTTGAAATTCAAATTTTTCTCATTGAAAATTCACCTTGACCTTTGATAAATCTGCCCCTAAATGTCACCCACATAGGAGAGATTTGCATGGTTTGGGGGCTGGCAATTCTAGACGGGCATAGTAGGAGCTGCAGGGAACTTCTAGGGCAGGGGTGTCCAAACTTTTTGCAACGAGGGCCAGATTTGATGAGGTGAAAATGTGTGAGGGCCGACCATTCAGCCTAACATTTTTTGAACCAGTAACATCATTTAACTAATTTAAACAAGGAATAGCGTAGCAGTAATATTTGGGTACATTAGTGAAATGATCTGCCTAGAAGTATGCAAGAGCAGTGCGTCACTACATGCCAGTATGTATCTATTGCGAACACCTTCAGCACACAGACAGTAGTACACAGGCAGTAGTATAGACCAAGTGGCAGATCATTTCACTAATGTGCCCAAATATTACGGCTACACGATTTCTGATCGCACTGTGCTGGCGGGCCACATTATTATTATTAATTTCATGATGGAGGCTGAGGGCTGGTGGAAATTTGAAAATGGGCCGCAATTGGCCCCCGGGCCTGACTTTGGACATGCCTGTTCTAGGGTAAAGGACCAGGGAAGTGGTTTGTATATATGTTTGTGTCACACTATTTAATAGGGGCAACTTAAATTATCCTGCTTCGATGTCATTCCTTATTATATCACTGGGACTAGTTTCTGCTTCATTCATTAACTATTAAAAGTACTATTTCTCAGTGGATTTAGATTAAATCGTTAATTTGTATACAATTTGTATACATTATTTATTTTAGAATTTTGAGTGGCAATTTTAGGCTGGGTTCATACTTGCACATGCAAAATGTTGTCCTTAGCCCCACCCCAGGATCCTACTGCTTTGAGAGAAGAGAGAAAAAGAAGCTTCTTACAAAAAGATCAAAGCTATGTGGTAACACCCAGAACCGCAAGGATATGAGGGGGAGGGTAAGGGAAAGTGAAAGGAAGTTAAAGTGAAGCAAAGAGAAGTGGGCACAATATATGGGAGTCCAGAACAAAAGCTTTTAAATGTGAAAGGCCTTAAGCTGGCCATAGATGCAAAGATCCGTTCGTACGAATCATCGTACGATCGGACTTTCCCATCTCCCGACCCGCCACTAACCATTCAGATCAAAGTCTTACCAGTCAGATTAGTTAAAGAACAGATCAGCAATGTTCTGCCCCTGACAGCAATCGTACGATATCTATGTCCAACCAAAGCTAGTGACAGTCTCCCACTGAAAATCGTACGATCGGCAATACACGCAGAGATATTATCGACCGATCGACCAAACGACCGATCGACCAAACGACCGATCTCCGCCGGACGAAAAATGTCGGGACTCTCCACACACGTTCCGAAAATCGTACGAATCCTCGATTCGTACGATCAGATCTTTGCATCTATGGCCAGCTTTAAAGTTTTTCCTTATATATTTTCCCCCACCCAGGCCCTTGTTTACTTAATCCTGCAACATGCAGTCTACAATCAGTTTTTTGTGATTGTTGCTGTAAGGTAATTACTGTATAGCTGTGTTCTGACAATTGTTTCATAACTAAAAATATTTAAAGGACCAGTAACATCATAAATGAAATTGGTTAAGTAATAAAAATATAATGCAGTGTTGCCCTGCACTAATAAAAACTGCTGTGTTTGCTTTAAAAACACTACTATTGTTTATATAAATAAGCTGCTGTGTAGCCATGGGGGCAGCTATTCAAACGAGAAAAGGCTCAAGTTACACAGCAGATAAGCTCTGTAGAACATAATGTTATCGGTTATCTACTATTTATCCTATGCCAAATAGCCTTTTTTCAATTTCCAACGGAAATTTCACTGGCACACAGGTGATACTAGCAGGATAAACCTTGCTAATTTATTAAGTGTATTGCAGCATGCTGGATCCGTTGGAAGTGAGGTAGCTGATTCCTCCATTGCTGTGCACTAGGTATCACCATTCGAGAAGGCCAGGGTGTGCAAGTGCAATTTGATTACTTTTTTCAATTTCCGCCATTCAGGGCCGGATTTACATAGTGGGCGCCCCTAGGCCCACTGCCATTCACCACAACCTTTATTTGGGCAAATTTCCATCATCTGGACCGGAGCAATGGGGATTGGTGCACAGGAAATTATTGTATCTCCTTGCGCATCACCAGTGTTATGAACCAATGTGGGTGTGGTTGGTCAGTATGCTGCCCCCCAAAAATCCTGCCGCCCTAGGCCCGGGCCTTGGTGGCCTTTCCACAAATCCGGGCCTGCCGCCATTGATACTCAGCAGCTTGTTTATATGAACTATAGTAGTGTTTCTGAAGCAAACAGATCAGTTTTAGGCTATGGACACACGTGTAGAGATCCGCCACATTTTGGCGTGGCAACACTACATGATATTTTCATTACTTTAAAACACAAATTTTTGGTGTTACTGTTCCTTTAAGGAAACAATGGAAAGTGAAGTGCCAGAAAGCATTTAATTTAAAGAAAGGAGCAACATAACTGAAAATGAGAGCACAGTGCAGTCCCCCAGCTCTGGCTGAACTGTAGTCCTCTGCATTTGGGTTCCAGGGGGAGTTTGGGGGGGGGGGTTGACAAAAGTTAAGACATAAATAAAACCTTAAAGATTCAGAAATAGTTTAATTGATTAGTGATGTATGCATCATCACAATACCTGCGGTTCGGGCGGGTTAGGGTCGACCTCGCTGCTCCAGTTGGGTGCGGGTTGAGCTCTCCTGCCTGCTCTCCACACTGTGACCTTACACTGCCAACTTACAGCTTCTGGTTTTATAGGCACGAACCTGCTCAGCCTTCCCTTTTGTGACATCATTGGCGAGGCAGGGGGCACGGGACTATAAATGGAGGGCGGAAGTAAGGTGTGGGTGTTTGGTGGGGGTGATTTTTTATTTTTTTCTCAACCCTAGTTGGTGATCACCAAAGGAAAGCATTCCAGCTCAATGTCTCTACTGTGTTCAGTAAGGGCGATGGATGTTGCAGTCTCACAAAACTGAGGGCAGTGGGTTGAATAACATGTATGAATGAGGGGCAACAGTTGGGATGAGACTCTTGCACTAAATACACCACATAGAGGTTATAAAAGAAAAAGAAAAAGTATTGTATGCAGCATTAAAATCCCCTTTCTGATGTTTGTTTGCACTGTATATTTGTCTGCATATTTACATTTAAACCTATATTACATATAGTGGGATATTCTGAAGTCTTCAAATAAATTTTTTGTTTACACTCAGTTTTATATTAGTTTTTCTATTGTGGAGCCGATCCTTGTTGTGTTGCAAAAATATTGGGAAAGAAGGCGCACACCCTTAAAATGATACCTCGAGGTGCTAATCAATAGGAAACGCCACAGGCGATTTCCACGCGATCCGACGCACTGCGCAAGAACACAGGCGTCATGTCAGATGCGACAGAAATAATATGAGATGGAAATGTCGTGTCACATCGGATCAACGCTGTGACACTATCCAACAATGCTATTACTTACCTTATTTCTGTCGTATCCGAGGTGACGCCAGTGCGTCGGATGGCACAGAAATCTCCCATGGAGTCTTACCCTAAGGGTCTCCAAAACTAACATGCAAGTAACCCAGAAATTGCACACTCAATTAACAAAATATATTTAATACATAAGAAAAAAAGGAGTTAACCAAAATTACAAAATAATTAGTGAGCCCAACGCATTTCAACCATAGTGGTCTTCCTCAGGGGCACAAATATTAAATAACGAAAAAGAAAAGGCAGACCTTGTTGTGCTGTGACTGTGCCGTGCATGGTGATTTGCAATCACTTACACCTATTTACCCCTTTCTAAATTTTGCATTAATGACATTTAACTTTAGAACAAATAAATATTTACATTTTATACTGCCCCCTGTCCTGAGTGAGCATTATTATAGTGAAATCTCACATACCTAAAAATCTTTGAAAGTCTCAAACTAGGCCATTTCCCCTTACATCAAAAGACACGTCTATTTTGTGTTACATTTTGTTAACATGTCCATTGGGAGGTATGCAATCCTCTGCTGGGCACCTGCATTTATGCACTATAGTTATTCTGATGAACATACTGTTATGTTTTGGCTGCATGAGCCTGCTAATAAAGCACTGTTGTACTATACTCATCCTCGGCTACCAAAACATAACAAATTGCGACGAGGATGGGATAGAGTATAACAGTGCTTTATTATCAGGCTCATGCAGCCATTACACAACAGTAAGCAGCTCTAACATCACACATACCAGTCAGCCCACTGCCCAGCCAAAGGTGGAAACCCGGGAACATTGCACTGTACACTCTGCCTGCTCTGTGCCGTGCTTGCATCAGAACTGAGGTTGTGATGTCCCAGCAGCAACCCATCATCTGCCCATGAAAAGTTTGCTTCCATAGCTGTTTCTTACTAAGTGGCCGTTCAAAGTGCGCTGTATCTACACGAACATGCATGCTGGAAAGAGGGCACCAATCAGTGAAAAACTTTATATTTTCTCTTTTTTTTGAAAGTGCTGCAGACAGTTTTGGGAAGGCTTAGCCTCCCCAAGCCTTATGGAAAATCCGCCTATGTTTTTAGTGATGAGCGAATCTGTCCCATTGGTGAAACACATTGAAGTCAATAGACAACAATTTTTTACACGAGTGAGAATTTTGTCTTGGCAACAATTTTGTCTCGGTGAAAAATAGGCGTTGAAATGCGTAAATTTGCAGTGAATCCATGGCTGACTAAAAAAAAAAAATGCTCATCACTACTCATTTAACATAAGTTTTTGTGGCCCAACCTTTACATTATACAACATAATAGTTTTTTCCAGATTGTATGTTATAAATCCAATTTTCAACATTCAATATAAAACACAATTTCTTTCTATATGATAGCACGTCTTTTATTGGAGTGATATCACTCCAATTTGCAGTGCAGCCTATGGGACAGTGGGAAGGTAACCAGATAACAGCTCCCTGGTACATATAAGAACAGCACTTAATAGTAAAAACCCATGTCCCACTGCAACTCCATTCAGATACATTGAGTAGGAGAAATATTAGCTTGTCAGAAAGCAGTTCCATAATGCAGCACTGGCTCTTTCTGAAAGCACATGACCAGGCACAATAACCTGAGTTAGCTGCCTAGACACCAATATTATAACTAAAAAAAAAATACCCTTCTTGGATTAGGAATTAAATTTTATATGGTAGAGTGAATTATTTGCAGTGTAAACAGTATAATTTATCTGGTGTAATTTTACCCACGGTCTGCTTCATTTAAACATGTAGGCGTCAGAACTAGGGGGCCATATCAGGGGATCGAGCATTGGTGGTTCAGTGGGTGGCTTTAAACTCTCCGCTCAGTGATCCTGGCTCAGGCTTGTACTGCGCACGTCTGTCTCTGGTATCCTGTGAGAGAGTGCACCTACAAATAAATCATTAGAGGGAAAAGTGCAACTGACACGTGTGTGTGTGTGTGGGGGGGGGGGAAGGAGAAAGGGAGGCACTTGCTCTTCTTTACCTAGTTTTAGTGTAAGGTCGCTTATTGGCTATGCCGTGTTTCTCAGTTGTCTGGCAAAATTCAAAACAGAAGCACAGAAAGTACTTGCAAAATCTCATAGATTAACTGAGAGCAGCAAGTATTCAGCATAACAACTGATGCAAAACAACACTGCCTCTCTCTATAAGCAATGTTCTTAGGGTTCTAGAACCTTCATTAACTGTATATAATATTCCTGGTTGTCAGTACCCACTGCCCCTTGCTTTATACAGGTATGGGATCGGTTATCCAGTAACCTATTATCCAGAAAGCTCCAAATTACAGAAAGACTGTCTCCCATAGACCCCATTATGATCAAATACACATTTCTCAAAATTATTTCCCTCGTTTGTCCCAACTGCCCTATTAGAGGAGTGTATTGCACTGACACATTCTTGTATTTGCACAGTGTTATTTAAAATTAAAAACTTATAAATGTAGAATCGATTTACAGTAGAACCTCAATTTTACATCCCCTGATTTAAAGTTTTCCCTCATTTTTAGTGAGGAGCGAATCTGTCCCGTTAGCGAATTAGCGAAACAACGAAATGCATTGAGGCCAATAGGCTGGACAATTTTGTCTCAGCAACTTTTTTGACACGTTCCTATGTACTGGAATGCCTGAAAAAAAAAGTATTTCCTCCAAATTAATACTAACCTTAAAGGGGAACTCCGGCTTCAAAACCAAAAATTTGATAAAGAGATCAACATAACCCAGAATCCCTAATATAGCCATCACTGTATGTTTTTCTTCAAAAAGTATGATTAAATGCAGGGCCACTCCGGCCATGAGGCAAGGTGAGAATCTTGCCTCAGGCGGCACGGAGCGGCCAGTTACCAGGGGCGGCAAAATGCCGCCTCTGGTAACTTTAAGAGCCGAATTTCCATTTTTTAAAACGGAAATTCGGCTCTTCTAGCGCAGCGAGCGCAATAGCGCTCACTGCACTAGCGATGCGGCCGCTCCGACGCTGGTAGTTAGAAGAGCGGAGCAGGAGGAGGGGCGGCATTGGGGCTGCTGCCTCAGGCGGCAGCAGCCCCTGAAACGTGCCGGATTAAATGCCATTTTCTATGCTGAAATCCAGCTGTTTAACCTTTCTTCTCTTTCTGCATCATTTAAAATCCTGGCAGAGGAGGAGGGACTAAAAACTGATGTTACAAATTGTAACAACTTCTCCACAGCAGGAACTACATAACCCACAATGCATTGTACTGTGATGTTCCGTTTCTTATTGAAATCACGTGTGCAGGGAATTGGGGGGGGGGGTTAGAGGATGCAGGCTACAGATGGCTGCTGATACAAACTAATAGTAGTCAGCCAGCTGTTATGATTGGTATCCCAAATCTAGAACAAACCCCAAGGTACCAGGCAAGGCTCACTCACTCACTCACTGCCACCTTTAGCAACACCTTTTGGCATCGGGAGGAGCCCTCCGCTATTCGGGTGCCTCCAGGTCTTAACATGAGAGGACCAAGGGAAGAGTTCTAGGCAAGCAAGGGAACTGCAAATTATACATAATTAGAGAACAAGAAGTGTAGCTGTAATCACAGGCCAGGTCAACACCAAACTGAAAGCGTAGCACAATATCAGGAGACAAAGCATAGCCGGGGTTACAGGTCAGGTAAATACCAAATGGATATCATAGTACAATATCAGGAGACATTAGCTTAGTCGGGGTCACAGGCCGGGTCAGAATACTGAATATCAACTAAACAGAATCCAAAAGAGTGGTCAGGAATGGGCAGAGAACAAGACAGGCAGATTACAGGGAAACCCATCAGGACCACTCTAAAATGTACAACATACAGTGGCACATTGCTGGTGCCCCATTAGCATTTTAAATAAGGTGTGAATAGGTGAACAATGTGGGCAGTTTCAGTCTGGGTCTCAGGTGTGAACAGTACAGGGCTAAAGCCAAAGGATGTGAACAATAGAGGTGTCACAGGTGTGAACAATGCAAGGGGGATTACATGTGTGAACAATACAGGGTCTTTTCAGTCTGAATTTGAGGTTTAAACAATGCAGGGGCCTGTTAATCTCTGTATACACATGGTAAGCAGACACAACAGGCAGACTTTCATGTGGAGGGCCACAAAAGGGGGGGGGGGGCTGTGGGCCGCATGAAAGCATTTAAATTTCATTACAAACACAATATTAGATCTTCTCTAATCTCGGGTATATTTGATAAATTTAAATAATAAACTGTTTGCATGACAGAACTGCAGAGGCTAATGAATTCTGAACCTTACCACAAATCCTAGAGAGGTGATCAACCAAAGAATTAACAGCGGGGACCTCAGATGAGTGACCTGAAAAAGAAAAGGCAGTGGGATTATAACCAAACACAGTAACAAAAGAGCCTTGCCAGTAGATGAATGAGTGGCATTAGTGTATTCAAATTCGGCCCATGAAAGAATATCTGCCCAGAGTGCCTGATTACTAGAAATATAACACATGAGGTACTGCTCAAGGGACTAATTTGTTCTCTCAGTCTGGCCATTAGTCAGGGTGATAGGCAGATGAGAAAGACAAACCAATCCCCATGAGAGATCAGAAAACCGACCAAAATTTGGACACAAATTGAACCCCCCTATGTGAAACAATGTTCAATGGGGCACCATGAAATCTAAACACTTTAGACACAAAAAATGCTTTGGCAAAGGGGAGGATGGGAAGGGGAATGAAATTTGACATTTTAATAAAACAGTCCACTATCACCAAAATTCCCTCTGGAGGGAGGCAAATATACAATTAAATCCATGGATATGTGGGTCCACCGTTTCTCAGGAATGGGAACTGACTACAGCAGCCTTTGTGGTAAAGACCTAGACCAGGGATGGCCAAACTTTTTGCAATGAGGACCAGATTTGGTGAGGTGAAAATGCGTAGGGGCTGACTATTCAGCCATGACATTCCCTGAACCATTAACATTAAATAACAGGAATCGAGTAATCGTAGCAGTAATATTTGGGCACATTAGTGCAATGATCTGCCACTTGGTCTATACTGCTGTCTGTGTGCTGAAGGTGTTAGCAATAGACACGTACTAGAACGTAGTGACGCCATACTTCTTTAGTGTACTGTATTGGCACGTCAGTATGTCTATTGACACCTTCAGCCCTAAAGAAGTATGTGAGAGCAGTGCATCGCTATGTGCCAGTACGTGCCTATTGCTAACACCTTCATCACACAGGTAGCAGTGGCAGATCATTTCACTAATGTACCTTAATATTACTGCTATGGGATTCCTGATCGCACTGTGCTGGGGGGCCTCATTATTATTAATTTCATGATGGCGGCTGAGGGCTAGTGTAAATTTGAAAAAGGGCCGCAATTGGCCCCCAGCCCACACTTTGGACGTGCCTGACCTAGACCGTTTGGAGCGCTGGCAAACTGAACATGAATCAATATAGTTACCAACATCCCATCTCTGTGTTGGCCACCAGAGTGTATGAGACAAAAGTGAGCAGGTTTTACTGCGACTCGGGTAACCCGCTACTGAGTCTCCAGCAAGACTGCTTCACAGAGACTTTCTGGAACAAACAGTTTGCCAGAAGATGTATCAGAAGGATAATCAGTCTGGGCTTTAGATAAAGAGGAATACAAATCAGGACTTAAAGCTGCTACAATCACTTCCTTGGCCACAATGGTTTCAGACTATTCCCTTGGACTGGAGACAAAGATTCTAGAGAGGGCGTCCACCTTAACATTCTTTTCCTCTGGTCTGAATGTTATGGTGTTATGGGTAAAGAACAATGCCCACCTAGCCTGTCTGGGGTTCAAGCGTTTAGAAGATTCAATATACAATACATTTTTATGGTCAGTAAATACTGAGACCACATGTTTAGTACCCTCTAGAAGGTGTCTTTACTCCTCAAAGGCCCATGTAATGGCGAATAATTCCCAGTTACCAATGTCATAATTCACTTTTTAAAAAAAAGAAGGCGCATGGATGGATCTTGGTAACGCTGAGACAACACTGCCCCTGCGCCAATTTCCAAACTATCCACTTCTACTAGGAAAGAAAGAGAAGAGTTATGATGTTGGAGAACTGGGGAAATAAAGGCTCTTTTTAGCAATTAAAATGCCTTAATTGTACTGTCAGACTGTTAGGAATTGAATTCTGTCCAGTAAAGCAGGGGCTAAGGACAAGTTTGCAACTTGCTAATCAGCAGAAGTGGGAGGTTATTTATACCCCACACGCACGCTGACTCTTTGCCAGTACAATTGGTTTTCAGTGAGCAAGTTGTTACTCGTGAACTCCTCTGTGCTAATCGCAACATTGCATGAATTCCTGTGTTTGACCCAGCTCGTTTTGACTTCCCTTGTGTAATTTCTCTTGGATTGATGCTTAGTTGGTTGGCTCGTGTTCAGGTCTCGTGTGGCCCGGACCTGACTCTATCTCCCTGTTCCCTATCGGCAACTTGTGGCGCCACTGCAATTAGCAGCCGCCTCCGGTAACTTTCCTTGAGTGTGCTCAGTTCCTGCTACTGCTCCCTCCCTTAACCACTCCAGCAGGTTCTCCCCTCTGCTGCCTTACTTCCAGCAGCCGACCCGAGGGCTTTCACTGCGCTCCAGTGCAGGGTCACCGCAACTGGGTTCCCCTTCTTGGAATAGAAACCTAACACAGACCATATACTAGGGTCCATTGGCCTTCTTGGTAAGGGCAATGATAGGGGCTACCAAAAGAAAACATCTTTAATAAATTCTCTCTCTCTCTCTCTTTCTCTTTCTTCACCAACACCCAGGCAGTTGCGAGATTGGTTTTGAGTGCACCAGACAGAATATATAGCGTCCATGTTGGGCCGGCACTACTCGTAAAAAAAGTGTTTGGTGCCTGTGTGCTATCAGCAAAGTGAGTAAGATATCCTGGAAAAAGGCGAGCACTCACAGGTCTTAAGATGCAAAAAATGGGGGAAATTTATTGAAAATAAATATTTATAGTTATTCATTTTCAATAAATTTCACAGATTTTTTTGCATCTTAAGACCTGTGAGTGCTCACCTTTATCCAGTATATATATATATATATATATATATATATATATATATATATATATATATATATATATATATATATATATATATATATATATATATAAACATTCACAAAGTACCTGCACTCCTTCCTTGTTAGTCGAATGTGGGTGCTTGGTCAATCAGCGTATACAGTATTCAAAGTGGACCAGCACACCGAAGTTTTCAATCAAAAGAGTTTTATTTCAACATCACTCATGTGTCCAACGTTTCGGCCCACATTAGGGCCTTTATCAAGGATAAGTGCAAGTGATCATGTGGGTGTTTAAATACAAAAAAAGTGGGCGTCAAGATGACATCATTAACAACCAATTAATGCAAATTAGTGCCTTAATACAATCAAGTGAATAATGTGTTACAATTCCAAATCTGGTCTCTAGGTGTCAGCATTGTACCAATTTCACCATTTTACTTTTTACTATAATGCTCGTGATTTCCATTTTTTGTGTGGAGTTTCGCATAATCATATGTGATCATATATAATTATATATGTGTACAATGTGTATCAAAAAGAGTCATTAAAAACAATAAAAAAATATATGTCGCAAAGAAAAATTCTTTAGTATATTATTGGACTGCTTACTTTGTCTCGGCATGATAGAGCTATTAGCACCATCTAAAAGAAAAAGATATGTATCAATATTACAAACATTGTTACTACTCATGTTTCATTTCACGTTTCGTTATTACGTTTCATGTTTCATATCTCTATTCATGTTTGACAATCGAGACTAGGGGGAAAACATTTTTTAAGTTAGGAAACAATTCACGATTAGTTGCCCATTTAGGCCCCTGGGTGCCGTGCAGTCTAGCTCATGTATCCAGAATGCTTCTTTCTTCAGAAGCATGTCATCATAATTACCCCCTTTAGGTTTTTTGGGTATCTGGTCAATTGGCATACACCTGAATGCCGTAGGGCTATGCCTTGCTTCTGCCCAATGTTTAGCTACAGGCTGTTGGGAAATGTCCTGTTTCTTATCCTTAATTTTGTGTAATCTGTCTGGATCTAGAGCCGCTCTTATACTATACCTGTGCATCGCAATACGCTCTTTCAGTTGTCTAGTAGTTTTTCCACAGTACACCAGACCGCAAGGGCATTTTATTATATACACTACCATTGATGATTCACATGTCAATTTTTGTCGAATAGTATATTTTTTGCCTGTCTGTGGATGGAAAAAGTGTGTTCCCTGTATCAATGTTCCACACATTACACAGCCCATACATTTGTACACACCTGGTCGCTCAGATAAAAAATGTTGTGCACTAGCCTTTTGGTACTTATCCACAGGATCAGAGGGGCTCAGGGTTTCTTTTAAATTTCTACCCCTTTTGAAACGAAATCTTGGTTTTTGAGGTAGGTATTTAGAAATGGTCTCGTCCGTGGCAATTATAGGCCAGTGCTCTACCACACTTTTTTTAATGGACATACTATTCACATCATATTGGCTAACATAGTAGAGATCCTCCTTCCTGTTGGTTTTTTCACATCTTTTTGATCTCATCTGTTCACGCATGATCTCGGTGCGATCTAGGGAGAGTGCCCAATTTTTCGTATCAGATAGTAACCGCGCTGGGTATCCTCTTTTTAAGAATTTGTCCTGAAATTACTACTGCAAAAAGGATTGGGATTTGTACCCATGGTGAGTGGCAATTCTTTTTCCCATTTTATAGACAATTACAAGTTTGCCAGGCAATTAAGGCTTAAAGAACGTTTTGGGGGTATTGTTGATAGATCCGCCAAAACTCTGGACACTAGCATAACTATTGGCGGAGATGTCATGGATGCTGTTAATATAGAGCCACGGGAATTAGATACATCCAATGCAAGGGGTGCGGATATTGAGGAGACATACCCACCCGCTATGAACAAATTTAAGCCTAAGAGTGATTATGATCCACCGAGCATGAATGCATCCATTAAGACCTATAATCGAATGCTAAATATAGATATGTCTGCCCACATTTATGGCAAACACAAATGGAGAGGCAATCTTACAGCAGTGGAAAGGGAGGCAGTCAAAACCCTAAGACGAAATTCTGATATTATAATTAAGACCGCCGACAAGGGAGGTGGGATAGTAGTCATGGACTACAGTTACTACAGACAGGAATTGCTATCCCAATTGTCAGACACATCTAAGTATCAGAAACTGACCTTTGACCCGACTGAGAAGTTCAGTAAAGAACTAAGCACAATTTTGAATATGGCTATGAGTAGAGGCTGGATTACAAAGGACATGTTCAAGTACTTTTTGCCATTACACCCTGTATGACCAGTGATTTATACACTACCCAAAATTCACAAAAATGCCCAAAGGCCACCAGGGCGGCAGATAATTTCGTCTAACGGATCGCTTAACGAAGGCATAGCCGAATACGTGGACTATGTACTACAGCCTTGCATCCAGAATATCTATGGCTATGTAAAAGATACAAATGACTTTTTGCATGTTATACAAAGTGTTGATGTGGATATAACAAGTGATACTGGTTACGATGGACGTGCAGAGCCTCTACACCTGCATCCCACATGATGCTGGTGTGGAGGCGGTGCGCGAACTAATAACTCAAAATCCATTATATAGAGGGCCTCCAATCGAATTCTTACTTACATTGATACAATTCATTCTATATAAGAATTATTTCAAATTTGAGACTAATTTTTATGTACAAAGCACAGGGACAGCGATGGGGTCAAAAGTGACCCCGGTATACGCGAATGCATATATGTGTAAATTTGAAAACGATCACATTTTGAAGCACCCCCTATTTAGACAACATGGAGCCTTCTATAGAAGATATATCGATGATCTGTTTTTCCTGTGGTTGGGTCCCTCTAGAGCACTAGAGGAGTTTGTAGAGCAATTGAATGGATTGGACAGCCCTGTGAAATTTACTGTGAAATATGACTTACAATGTATGAGTTTCTTGGATGTTGAGCTGTATAAAGACAAAGGGTCCCTGCAGACACGCATTTACACAAAACCTACAGATAGAAACACTCTGGTACATTACCATAGTAACCATCCAAAGCATTTATTAAACTCCCTCCCCAAGTCACAAATGTTGAGGGTAGCTAGAATAGACAGCGATCGAGCCAAGAGAGAGGTAGACCTATCAGATATGCAGGACAAATTCTTAAAAAGAGGATACCCAGCGCGGTTACTATCTGATACGAAAAATTGGGCACTCTCCCTAGATCGCGCCGAGATCATGCATGAACAGATGAGATCAAAAAGATGTGAAAAAACCAACAGGAAGGAGGATCTCTACTATGTTAGCCAATATGATGTGAATAGTATGTCCATTAAAAAAAGTGTGGTAGAGCACTGGCCTATAATTGCCACGGACGAGACCATTTCTAAATACCTACCTCAAAAACCAAGATTTAGTTTCAAAAGGGGTAGAAATTTAAAAGAAACCCTGAGCCCCTCTGATCCTGTGGATAAGTACCAAAAGGCTAGTGCACAACATTTTTTATCTGAGCGACCAGGTGTGTACAAATGTATGGGCTGTGTAATGTGTGGAACATTGATACAGGGAACACACTTTTTTCATCCACAGACAGGCAAAAAATATACTATTCGACAAAAATTGACATGTGAATCATCAATGGTAGTGTATATAATAAAATGCCCTTGCGGTCTGGTGTACTGTGGAAAAACTACTAGACAACTGAAAGAGCGTATTGCGATGCACAGGTCTAGTATAAGAGCGGCTCTAGATCCAGACAGATTACACAAAATTAAGGATAAGAAACAGGACATTTCCCAACAGCCTGTAGCTAAACATTGGGCAGAAGCAAGGCATAGCCCTACGGCATTCAGGTGTATGCCAATTGACCAGATACCCAAAAAACCTAGAGGGGGTAATTATGATGACATGCTTCTGAAGAAAGAAGCATTCTGGATACATGAGCTAGACTGCACGGCACCCAGGGGCCTAAATGGGCAACTAATCCTGAATTGTTTCCTAACTTAAAAAATGTTTTTCCCCTAGTCTCGATTGTCAAACATGAATAGAGATATGAAACATAATAACGAAACGTGAAATGAAACATGAGTAGTAACAATGTTTGTAATATTGATACATATCTTTTTCTTTTAGATGGTGCTAATAGCTCTATCATGCCGAGACAAAGTAAGCAGTCCAATAAGATACTAAAGAATTTTTCTTTGCGACATATATTTTTTTATTGTTTTTAATGACTCTTTTTGATACACATTGTACACATATATAATTATATATGATCACATATGATTATGCGAAACTCCACACAAAAATGGAAATCACGAGCATTATAGTAAAAAGTAAAATGGTGAAATTGGTACAATGCTGACACCTAGAGACCAGATTTGGAATTGTAACACATTATTCACTTGATTGTATTAAGGCACTAATTTGCATTAATTGGTTGTTAATGATGTCATCTTGACGCCCACTTTTTTTGTATTTAAACACCCACATGATCACTTGCACTTATCCTTGATAAAGGCCTTAATGATGTGGGCCGAAACGTTGGACACGAGTGATGTTGAAATAAAACCCTTTTGATTGAAAACTTCGGTGTGCTGGTCCACTTTGAATACTATATATATATATATATATATATATATATATATATATATATATATATATATATATATATATATATATATATATATATATATATATATATATATATATATATATATATATATATATATGTATGTATGTATGTGTGAACATTTTTTATTCAACATTTCGGCTCCTTACTTGAGCCGTCTTCAGGACTATTCAGGAAAATTGTGCATAACAAACATACCTATTTAAACCCTCTCAAAATTGGTGCCAAGGCTAGAGTGAAATTACTAATGGGTGTGGTGTTAACATCTTAACATTAAAACATGCAAAGAGAAGAAGAAGGAAAGAACCTTGTTTTAATAGTTTGATATTTTTAATTTGCCACCCCCACTTGATGACAATTGACAGTGGTACTTGTATGAAATCTCAAAAGATCTGTTTATCACCTCCACTTGTTGGTTTATCACTTCTCAATAACTATATGAATTATCTTTAAGACTCGATTAATAAAATGAATTAAAATACTTTCACATCTGTGTCAATCAATTAATGGCTATAATGAATTAAAGTGATTAATTATAAAGTGCAAGTGCTTTTCTTATTAAAAATGAATTGATTTAAATAAATTACTCTATAATTAATTATTTCACTCCAATCGTAATCCACTCTAATCGTAATCCACTCTATGCGAATTTCTTAAATTCCAAAGTTAATTCTGTGCTCCACAACAATCAAGATGCCATTACTTGAGTGTAAAGTAATTTTATTAATAATTGGTTGAACCGATCATGAACTTATCAAAGTGCTAGTGCTTCCAGGTGTTAGTATTAATCCAACCCCATTTCTTATCCCATGAAATTCATAAATAAATAAAGTTACCCGTGCCAATAAGTTAGTATAATTGATTTAAAATCGAGTTATTGAGTTCATATATTTGACCACGAAATTAGAAATAAATAGCAGGTGGAGTTGCTCCATAGAATCTAACTCAGTTTTTTTTCTAGTCCCTGGGAGCACCACAAAGCGGGAGAGAGGCAGAAACCGGAGGGCCTTTCTTTGCCTTCTGGATTGCTGATTTACAACATTTATTACAGTGTTTATATTCATTAAATGCAGCTTCTGTCCCAACAGATTTGTAGTTTTTAAATGCCTTTCTCTTCTTTCCTATTAACTTCTTTACTTGTGTATTAAGCCACATAGGATGATTGTTAGAGCTTCTACATTTACTCCTTAGGGAATAAATTAAAGGGATACGGTCATGTGAAAATTTTTTTTTCAAAATGAATCCGTTAATAGTGCTGCTCCAGCAGAATTCTGCACTGAAATCCAATTCTCAAAAGAGCAAACAGATTATTTTATATTCAATTTTGAAATCTGACATGGGGCTAGACATTTTGTCAATTTCCCAGCTGTCCCTGGTCATGTTACTTGTGCCTGCACTTTAGGAGAGAAATGCTTTCTGTCAGCGAGACATGGGTTTTTACTATTGAGTGTTGTTCTTAAATCTACCAGGCAACTGTTATCTTGTGTTAGGGAGCTGCTATCTGGTTACCTTCCCATTGTTCTTTTTTTTGGCTGGTGGGGGGGAAAGGGAGGGGGTGATATCACTCCAACTTGCAATAAAGAGTGATTGAAGTTTATCAGAGCGCAAGTCACATGACCAGGGGCAGCTGGGAAATTGACAATGTGTCTAGCCCCATGTCAGATTTCAAAACTGAATATAAAAAAAACTGTTTGCTCTTTTGAGAAATGGATTTCAGTACAGAATTCTGCTGGAGCAGCACTATTACCTGATTCATTTTGAAATTTTTTTTTTCCCATGACTGTATCCCTTTAAGAACAGTAATGATTTAATATCATTTTAATTGACAACCATTTCTGTTCTGTGTTTTTAGCTGAAAACTTAATGCCCCAATCAATACTCTGTAGGGCAGCCCTCAAGGCACTAAAATTAGCTTTTCCAAAAGTCATGGTTTTTGTTGCCCCAGTATATATTTGTTTTATGCACCAGCCATTAAATGATATAACATTATGGTCACTATTACCCAGGGGTTCAATGACTTGCACATTTGCTATAAGTTCTGGGTCATTAGAGATCACTAGATTCAGAATAGCATTTGTTCTGGTTGGCTCCTCAACAAGTTGTGCCATAAAATTGTCATGCAACAAGTTTATAAGCTTTTTCCCATTAACTGATCTGGCAGAATTGTTGCTCCAGTCAATATCTGGGTAATTAAAATCCCCCATTATCATTACTTTACCCAAACTAGCAGCCTTTTCTATTTGCATCAGAAGCTTCGCCTCCTCCTCCTCACTTACATTAGGGGGTCTATAGCATACTCCTACAATTAATTTGCTGGACTCTTTACAATTGGTGAAGAACTCTACCCATAAGACTTCTGCACCTCATTTCCTAACATAACCTCCTCCTCCTTTATATAAGCTTTTAAATCCTGCCTAACAAACAGACATACCCCTCCTCCTTTTCTATTACCTCTTTCCCTCCAAAACAAAGTATAGCCGCTGATATTAACTTCCCAGCCATGTTTTGGCCACACCAATCATCATATTTTCCCTCCAGCACCAGTACCTCCAGCTCTCCCATTTTACCAGTCAGACTTCTTGCATTTGCAAACATACATTTAATACTGGTACCATATTGAATTAATGACATGTGGTCCTCCCTATCCTTAACAGTACCTCCAACCAAACATCTAACCTGTCTTCCACTGAATATTTTACTAAACCCTCCCCCCACACCTAGTTTAAAACCTCCTCCAACCGTCTAGCCATCTTCTCCCCCAAAACAGCTGCACCATCATCATTGATGTGCAGCCCATCCCTACCGAAGAGCCTGTAGCCGACTGAGAAATCACCCCAGTTCTCCAAAAACCCTCCTCCCTAAACCAATCTCTCAGCCACACATTAATCTCCCTAAGCTCCCGCTGTCTTCTTAGCGTTGCTCGTGACATAGGTAATATCTCTGAGAAAATTACCTCGCCCTCAACTTTGCACCTAGATTTTTAAAATTGTTCTTGAGGACTTCACCACCTCCTCTAACTTGGTCATTGGTACCTATGTGTACCAAGACTGCTGGGTCTTCCCCAGCCCCTCCCAATAATCTTTCCACTCGTTCCACCACATGCTGAACCCTAGCACCAGGCAAGCAGCAGACTGTTCGGAATGAAGGGTCCTTACAGCAGATTACCCTATTCACCTTTCTAATAATTGAATCCCCTATAACTAAAACCTGCCTTTCCTTCCTTGCACCTGGGATGTAAAAATATTCAAGCCACTTATACTCTTAATGGGACTACACTAGGCAAATCCATATTGGAAAAGGATCTTTAAGTACTTGTAGATTATAAACTTGGTTGTAGCAAGCAATGCAAGTTAGCAGCATCAAGGGCAAAAAAGGTCTTGCATTGTATTAAAACGGGCATAGATTCACAAGAGCAGGGGGTAATTTTTCCACTATATAGAGCCCTGCTAAGGCCCCATCTAGAATATGCTGCACAGTTTTGGTCTCAAACAGTACATTATTGAATTAGAGAGGGTACAGAGAAGAGCAACTAACCTGGTAAAAGACATGGAAAATCTTAGCTAAGGAAAGACTGGCCAAGCTGGGGTTGTTCACGCTAGAGTAGAGGTGCTTAAGGGGTTATATGCTTTATTTACCAGTAGGTCTTTCCAGCTGATGTGAGGTCACTAATTTTTATTAGAAGAAAGGAGGTTCTGTCTAAATATTGGGAAGGGTTTTTTTACAGTGAGAGCTGTCAAGATGTGGAATTCTTACCCTGAATATCGTACAGGCTGATACATTAGATAGCTTTAAGAAGGGTTTGGATGGCTTTTTAGCAAGTGAAGGGAATACAGGGTTATGGAAGTTGATCAGGGAGTAGTCCGATTGCGATTTTTGATGGTATTTTTAGTAATACCATTTTGACCTTGTGCAAGACAAAGCTTAGTAAAGGAAAACCTTCAGTAATAATAAGGCAATTTATTTAGTCAAGATAACGTAACAGTTTTGTCTGGATAAGCTGTTGAAGTAACACAGGGAATGTCACCCATGGATTTACCAAAGATACTCCCACTTGACATAAGCTTTTATTCCATTTTTGATGTCACAATGGTAAGACAGAAGTGGGGTACATGGACATACCATAAATGGTCTAAACATTATAAGGCATGGAAACTTACTGACATATAAATTTCTACATTCTTGCAAGATGTGCAGCATTGCAAGATAAGATAGTTATCTGGTTCCAACCGCACATGACCTCCTGAGCTTGTGTCTAGTAATTTCAGACAGGAAGGAGAAATCGGTTATTGAGCAACACTTCTTCTGCACTGGGCCCTAAGAGACAATGCTGACAGTCTGGTTTCTAAAAGGTTGAACTTGAGGGACGTGTGTCTCTTTGTCAACCTATAAAATATAGACTGGTGGGGTTAATCCATTCCTGGTTCAGTTCCATAATCAAATTGTCCATTAAGGTACCTTGGGCATAAGATTCTAGTTTTATTTGGAGAGTTTTTGGTTATCTAACCAGGCATGGATGTTAAGTAAGATATATAAATTACAAATATGGTCCCTGCAGGAAGATGGATTGGCTTTTCTAATCCTTGCCTAGGGTTAGTATAAATTTATGCTCCCCTTGGTTTGGATTGATAAACTGTATTATAAACCTATTGGTATCTATTGTAGACAGATAGTTATGAGGAACCCTCCGGAAGGGCAATAATATATGCTCATAATCTAAAGCAGTAGAATCCAAGAAATTGTAAAATCGGAGAAATACATTATGCAATACATTTTAGGTAGGACTACAAAAAAGGTGTAAACTGAGGGAAAATCAGGGGATGTAAAAGTGAGGTTTCACTGTAGTCAAGTCTCCCATAATTTATAGTTTAAAATAAACTTGTACGATGTTAAAAGAGCAACTGGTGTGGGCTAAATCCATTAATAAAATGAGAGGTGTATTAAAATATCACATATCATTGTTCCAGGAACAAAGAAAAAAAGGTTAGAAGAACACAAGGAAATGTGTAAAATGTACACATTATGGCCATATGGCATATTCTGCTGTCGATGAGATCCCATATGTTTGACACAACTTTTAGAGCACAGTGTGTTAAGGAGTTTGTAATACACTTACATTACAAACATGATGGTATATTTAAGTGAGTTCAGCACATCCTGCATCAGAGCGAGATCAGGCAACTTTTGCTTAGTGTTTATGCTTAGAGTGGATAAGTAGCTATATGTGTAATGATGACCATATCCAGCAATCCCAATATGATTTTCCATACATTTTTAATGACAAACATTGATGCTACATTTTAGTGGCATAATGGCTAGTAATCTGGTTTTGAAGATAACTACACTTTTAATACAGTATATGAAATATTTTGACCCCCTCGAACCCTTGCTTAAAGTGAATAGATAAACTGTGCAAAACACTGCGTAGCACTGCGTAACTTGTTGGTGCTATATGATTAAAAGATGATGATGTGCCAATAAACATATTGATACCATTCATTACTGGGGTTTTGACATTCACCTAACATAGAGGAGGAGCGTTCTTTAATTTCTGAAATTAAATAATTTGTACCAGTTTTTTTGTTGTTTGTTTTATTTAGTCTTTGTTTTGTACATTTTTTTAAAGCCAGTAGTGTTGTGCCTTAGTGATGTGCAGGCAACAATAATTCAACCAGCACCCAACCCTTATCTGTCTGCTCCTGACCAAACACACATTTTTTGTCCAAAAAAAGCAGACTTTAAAGCACAATGTGGAGCCTGCATTAACCCTTTGTCCAAAAAAACTCATCATTAAACTTTGTAATTTGTGCTTTAAAATTAAAAAATAAATTGCAGCTAAATGAGGGAAGAAATTTGCAGTTGCTAGCCTGTCATAAAGGAGAGCAGAGTCTCTGATAATGGTACTGTGGTCCTTTCATTTATGTCTGTTGGTTACTATATTATCATTATAATATCACTTGGGGTCAACAACAATCAAAATCTCCTGCACACCCAATACTTCACCCTATGACTGAGCTTTTGTAGCAATTCCACAAATGGGGATTCTCATGTTGTATTTTCTATGGCAACAATAAATTGAAGCAAATAAAACAAGTTGGACTATCCAGCACTCAAGGAAATCCACAGTGCCAACATTGTAAAAACAGTATTTGTATTGTTTAAACTTAAAGGGAAATTTTTTTTTTTTCAAAATGAATCAGTTAATAGTACTGCTCCAGCAGAATTCTGCACTGAAATCCATTTCTCAAAAGAGCAAACAGATTTTTTTTATATTCAATTTTGAAATCTGACATGGGGCTAGACATATTGTCAATTTCCCAGATGCCCCCAGTCATGTGACTTGTGCTCTGATAAACTTCAATCACTCTTTACTGCTGTACTGCAAGTTGGAGTGATAGCACCCCCCTCCCTTTCCCCCCCCAGCAGCCAAACAAAAGAACAATGGGAAGGTAACCAGATAGCAGCTCCCTAACACAAGATAACAGTTGCCTGGTAGATTTAAGAACAACACTCAATAGTAAAAACCCATGTCTCGCTGACAGAAAGCATTTCTCTCCTAAAGTGCAGGCACAAGTCACATGACCAGGGGCAGCTGGGAAATTGACAAAATGTCTAGCCCTATGTCAGATTTCAAAATTGAATATAAAAAACATCTGTTTGCTTTTTTGAGAAATGGATTTCAGTGCAGAATTCTGCTGGAGTAGCACTATTAACTGATGCGTTTTGAAAAAAACATGTTTTCCGATGACAGGATCCCTTTAAGAAATACACATCTCCATGGGCCCTACGTGTTTTGTGCCCAACAGACGCTTATGGGCAGATTTATCAAAGTGTGAGATTCGAAGAACTCTTTCAATTCATTCCTATGGGATTTTTAAAAGCATATTTATCAACTGGTGAACTCCATTGATAAATAAGATTCTAAAAATTCCATAGGACTGAATAGAAAGTCAATTCGTATTTCTGTGGTGAGTTCTAATCTCACATTTTGATAAATCTGACCCTTAGTCATTGAGCCCATGACTTGTTTTATTTGCATCATATCGGTTTGCTGCTCCCTGAAGCCGAGGTTCAGGAGCTCCTGGACCACTGACTTTACTTGAGATAAGTAGATAACGTGAGTTTATCTACCTTGGTATTCTGTAGCACCTTGGTATTCTGTAGCACCTCTATCTCTTTTCATTGTTAAACAATAAGGGGGTTATTTATCAAAGGTTTAATTTCGAAGTTATGTAAAAAAAATGTTTAACTTTAATAAATTTGAATGTACTCACAACTCGAATTGGAGGTTATTTATGAAAAAAACTTGAATCTCTAACATTTGATCAAATATGAACGACCTGAAGATCCAAATCAAACTTGAATTGCGTTTTCCTCCAAAAATAACCTTGAATGTCAGGAAGGCTATTAACATCTTCAAATGGTTCAACTGACCTCTGCCATTGACTTCTACATGAACTCAGGCAGGTTTTAGGTGGCAAAGTATTGAATTACATTGTAACATAGTAAGTTCGGTTTAAAAAAGACACACGTTCAACCTTTCAACTATTTTAACCTGCCAAACTGCTAGTTGATCCAGAGGAAGGCAAAAAAAAAACCCAATTTGCCTCTGAGGGGAAAAAAATCCTTCTGACTCCAAAATGGCAATTGGAATTAGTCCCTGGATCAACTTGTACAATAAGCTATCTTCCATAACCCTGTATTCCCTCACTTGCGAAAAAGTCATCCAACCCCTTCTTAAGGCTATTTATGTATCAGCCTGTACGAGAGAGAATTCCACATCTTCACAGCTCTCACTGTAAAAAAAACAAAAAAAACCTTCAGAATTTTTAAGCGGAACCTCCTTTCTTCTAATCGGAATGGTTGACCTTGTGTCAGCTGGAAAAACTTCCTAGTGAATAAAGAGAAATTATTATATGATCCCCTTATATATTTATACATACTGTAGTTATCATATCACCCCTTAAGCGCCTCTTCTCCAGTGTGAGCAACCCCAATTTGACCAGTCTTTCCTCATAGCTAAGGTTTTCCATACCTTTTACCATCTTAGTTTCCCTTCTCTGGACCCTCTCTAATTTAGTAATGTCCTGTTTGAGCACTGGAGACCAAAACTGTATGGCATATTGTAGATGGGGCCTTACCAGTGCTCTATATAGTGGATGAATGACCCCCTCCTCCTGTGAATCTATGCCCGTTTTAATATTGCTCAAGACCTTATTCGCCCTTGATGCTGCTGACTGGCATAGCTTGCTACAGCCAAGTTCATTATCTACAAGGATTCCAACGTCCTTTACCATTATGGATTTGCCTAATGCAGTCCCATTAAGGGTATAAGTGGCTTGGATATTTTTTTTACATCACAGGTGCATGACTTTACATTGATCAACATTGAATCTCATTTGCCTCTTAGCTGCCCAGATTGCCAGTTGGTCAAGATCCTGTTGCAATGATGCCGCATCCTGGATGGAATTAATTGGGCTGGATAGTTTAGTGTAATCTGCAAACACTGATAAATTATTTATAATACCCTTCCCTAAGTCATTATGAACAAGTTCATTTGGGCCTAATACCAAGCCCTGAGGGACCCCACTAAGAACCTTACTCCAAGTAAAGAATGTACCATTAACAACCACCCTCTGTACCCGATCCTTTAGCCAGTTTCCTATCCATGTGCAAACGCCTTCATTAAGCCCAACATACCTTAGTTTAGAAAGCAGTCATTTGTGGGGCATGGTATCCAGCACTTTGGCAAAATCCAAATAGATCACATCTACTGCTCCCCCACTGTCCAACATCTTACTTACTGTACCTCATCATAAAAAGCAATCAAATTTGTCTGACATGACCTATCCTTCATAAGGACAAAATTTTGAATGTGATCCCTTAACAAGCCTTCAAATAATTTGCTCACCACAGATGTCAAACTTACTGGCCTATAATTGCCAGGCTGAGATCGTAATCCGTTTTTAAATATTGGAGCTTTTCTCCAGTCCATAGATACCATACCAGATGAAAGCAAATCTGAGAAAATCAGAAATAGGGGCCGGTCTAAAACTGAATTACAACTGTTTCCAGAGTTGAGGTGTGATAATCTCACATTCAAATTTGAGTTGGTGGTTTTAAATTCGAAGTTTTAACAAAAAAAGAAATTGAAAATTCAAATTCTACAATTCGAATCCTAGTAAATCTGTATGTAATGTATTTTATTCTCTCAAGAAATGGATCCTTTAAGGTTCTGAAGTGTCAATCTCAATATTATAAAAGGCCTTTGTAAAATAAGATAAATAAATGGAGTGCCTTATGGAGGGGGGAATCAAATGCGGACAATGCTCAACTATACCTCTCCACGTCGGGTGCAAGCTGCTGATCCCCCTGCCAGGGACCCACATACAGTATAACTCCAATGAACACACACTGCAGCACTCCGTATCTTGTGACAGTGGTTTCGTTTGATGGCACAATAAACCACTGTCACAAAATTCGGAGCGCTGCAATATGTGTTCTTTGGAGTAATGGAGGGGGGAAGTTTCTTTCTGATTCCAATATGGTATTCAGACCAGTCCCTGAAACAACCTTGTACCAAGATTTAAGGGGATGGAAAGGCAAAAAAAAAGCATACTTTCAAACAGCAGGGGGAGCCCCCCCACCTTACTTTCCTGACATTGAGCAACTTTGTTTGTTTCCCTATAAACCAGCCGGCAACTGTGTAGAGATTTGTATCCACAGACCCAATGCAGTCTGCATATTCTGATTATTATCAGTCTTGCTGTATCGGCTTCTATGGCAGATATTATTTGACTTGTGCTGTTTTGATAATTTATGACCATCCCTAAGCTTAACCTCCAAACTGAAGCCCAGACCATACTGACCATGTGCATGGTCTTGCAAAGATGTTTAACAAAGTTACAAGATGACAGCCCCCTGCGGCCAACTTTGAAAACATAAGTCATTTGATTAATTAGGCTTCTGGTGCAGTAAGTTTATGTTTAATATACAAAATACAGCATTTCTAGCATTATTCTATTTTAGACATTAGTTCCCCTTTAAACACCTCAAACATATGGCTATTGTACTACTCCCATCATTTAAAGCTATTCAGTTGGAGCTGCATTTTAAAACTGGTGGCTTAGGGGTTTGCAGTTCCTCTGCAAAACTGCAGTTACCAGGTTACTCCCTGGTTTTGACCTCTGTGTTAATCGAGACTTTGCTATATTCATTGCAATCCTTTTTTTGCATTTCAGTAAATTTCCATCATTGTCAATTTGTTTCTTCTCAGGGTGGTGCTTGGCATGGCTGGGACCCTATGTGTAACCCTACTACTGCTCCTCAGCACAATTGCTGTTGGTGGAAGGAAGACCTGGAGGAGACGCAGCCAGCAAATAGTACCCAGTAGCTGGGAGAGGAGTGAAGGGGGTGGCGAGAGCTTTCCGCTTGACTTCACTGCAGTTGAGGGTAATATGGACAATTTCATGAATCAGATTAAGAGCCTTGCACAATCCCTGTACCCCTGCTCTGCACAGCGCCTAGATGATGAGATGAAACTGCATAGTCTGCATAACAAATCAGTGACCTGTAACGACGGAAGTCCAGCAGGGTAAGTTAGACTTATTTGTATTTGTGCTGGAGCTGACCATTAATGACTGGTATGTTCAAATATAGGATGTTTTTCAGAAATATCTTGGAAAATAGAACTGGTGGTTTAGCATCCAAATCCAGAATGTGATGGGATGAAACGTGATTGGACTGTAAATTTAAATGGTTACATCCTTTTTATGAGGGACAAAGGGATTAAAACGGTTGGGGAGTGTGTTTGTATCTAAAGCCTGAATAAAAGCCATGCACTAAAGAAATAACCATTGATGGCACTGGTGAGGGTGTGGAATTCCTCTGGGTAGAGATTTCGACTTGGCAAAAGGTTACAAAGAAAATTATCATTGGTGTATGCTATAAATCAGCTTGTATAAGTGACGCGTATGAAGCCCAGCTACTTTTACAAATAAAAGTGGCTTCCCAACTAGGTCAAGTTATTACTATGGGCAGGGTCGGACTAGGGGGCCCACCGGGACTGCTGTTCAGGGCCCCCCTCTGGCCCCCCACCTCCTTATCTGCTGCTCGCATACATGAAGGCGCTGGCACCACAAGCATGCGTTGACAG